>NW_027286010.1:24218-54626 GCF_036169615.1 Heliangelus exortis
TGATTCCCATCCCAATCTTCCTGGATCCCCATTCCATGGACAGGGAGGTGCCCTAAGGAATCCCTGGGAGCCTTTTCCAGGCCTGACCAATCCCAACTTCCAGTCTGGATCCAGAGTGGCTCCGGCTTCTCCAGATCCCTTGGGATGTTCCCCCCCCCCACACACTTTGGAATTGGCAGGGAATGTGCTGAGGTTCCGATCCATCCTGTCCCCTCAGCACCTCTAGGACCTTCCCCAACGGGTCCAGAGTTTTCCTGTGCTGGGGGATCCAGAACTGGACCCAGAACTCGGGAACTGGACCCAGGACTCCAGATTTGGACCCAGAACTCCCAATTTGGACCCAGGACTCCAGAACTGGACCCAAAGGAGCCACCCCCCAGGACCCCCCACCCCCTCCCAAAGGCCCCTTGGAGCTTCCTGACCCAGGTCCGGGGGTCCCCACGGGGTCTTTGTCACCCAAGTGACACCTCCGGGTGCCACCTCCCCCCCCCCAGCACCCCCTCAGCTTGGGGTCCTCTGCACATTTCCTGTGCCCCTCATTTAGGGGGGGACGCCCCCCCCCCCCAAATCTGTGCCCGGTGTCCCGGCACCCCCAGGATTGTTTTGTCCCCAATGTCCCCTCCCTGCTCGCCCACCTTGGTGGCAGGGGGACGGATGTGTGCCAGCATCTTGTAGACATTCCAATTGTTCTGGAAACTCCTGGAAAAGAAGAGGAGGAGGGGGATGGGGGGGGGTCCTGGGGACAGGAGGGGGAGGGGTCCTGGGGGACGGGATGGGAGGGGGTCCTGGGGACAGGGGTGGGACTCTCACCGGCCCCGCAGCTTCAGGGCATCCTCGAAGCGTCCCTCGTTCATGGCTGTGGTGACATCTTTGGTCTGAGGGGACAGAAAGGAGGGGGGGGGACACAAAAAGGGGGGAGGGGGGTTTGCTCTGCACCCTTTGCTTTCTCTTCTTTTTTTTTCCCTGTTCCTCCCCCTTCTCCCTTTCCTTCTGCCCCATCCCAGGTCAGGGGAGCCGGGGGGGTCCCTGGGGGTGTCCCCCCCCAAATACTCACCACCTGCACACACTCCATCAGGGGCAGCCTCACCGCTTGGTTCCCCGAGAGGCTGATGACACAGGCGGGGGTCTCGGGGGTCCCCTCCAGCAGGGCCATGACGGCTTCCACACCCATACGGCTGCCCTGGGGGGGGGGACACACAGCGAGGGTGATGTCACCCCCCCGAAAAAAAAACTTAAAACACCTCATCCCCCCCTGTCCCCTGGAACCCCTTCCATCCCATCCCCAGCACCCTTCCCCCCTCCAGGACACCCTCCCCCCCCCCCCCCCACAGCTCCCCCCCTCCTTTCCCCAGGGCCCCCCCCCCCCGCCCACCAGGATGCGGTCGAAGGCTGAGGGGGTCCCCCCCCTCTGGACGTGGCCCAGGATGGTGACCCGGGTGTCATATCCCAAACGTTTCACCACCAGCTGGAAGAGAAAAGAGGATTTGGGATCACTCCTGGGGGAGGCTGGGGGGGGGGTAAAAAAAAAAATTAAAATTTAAGGGGTTCACACACCCACCCCAAACCCCTTCCCAATCCTGGAGAGCATCAGGAAGAACCCCAAAGCCCAGGAAGGGTTGGAAAAAGCCCTTGGGGGGGTCAGGGAATTTTCCAGGGGTCAGGAATTTATCCTGGGGGGGCAATGGGTCCTGGAGGGCATCAGGAAGGGTTCAGGGAAGGCCCTGCTGGGAAGCAGGTTCATGGAAAATTCCTTGGGGGAGGGGTCAGGGAATTTTCCAGGGATCAGGAATGGGTCCTGGGGGGCATCAGGAAGAACCCCAACCCCCAGGAAGGGTTCCATGGGAAGCAGATCCATGGAAAAAGCCCTGGGGGGGAGAAATCAGGGAATTCCCCAGGGGTCAGGAATTCGTCCTGGGGGGCAGTGGGATCCTGGGGCGCATCAGGAAAAGCCCAACCCAACTTCAGGGAAGGCCCTGCTGGGAAGCAGCTCCATAGAAAAAGCCCCTGGGGGGTCAGGGAATTTTCCAGGCGTCAGGAATATGTCCTGGGGGGGCAGTGGGATCCTGGGGGGCATCAGGAAAAGTCCAGCAGATCCAGGGAGGTTCCCTCCCCCCCTGCTCTGGAATTCTGGCTCCAGTTTGGGGCTCCCAGCTGCAGAGGGAGAGGGAAGTGGGGGGGAAATTCCAGAGGGAGGGAAGGGGGGGATGGGAGATGGCTCCAAGGGGGGGGGAAGGAGCCCAAGAGGGATCCCAGGGACAGGAGAAGGGGCAAGGGGGGGGGGACATGGGAAGCTCCATCCAGACAGGAGGGAAAACTGCTGGAAAGTGGGAAAAGGGGGAATTTCCTTCCTTTGGGTGCTCCTGACCCCTCTGGGTGGGTTCTGGGTGCCCCGCTCGGGAGGGTTCTGTTGGGGGGGGGTTGGGGTGAATCCCTGAGATTTTTTGGGATTTTTTGGGGGGTTTCCCTCCCCCTCCTCACGGTTTTGATGTCGTCGGAGGTGATGGCTTTGCCGTGTTTGTCCACAGCCCCTTCGGCCACGATGATGATGTTGAGCCTGGAGCCGCCCAGCCGGGTCTGGGGGGGGGAGGAGGTGACAATGGGGACAAAACTGGAGACAGGGAGGAGGGGTTTTGTTTTTTTTGGGGGGGAGGGGGGGTCAGGCACCTCCGTCAGCCTCCGGCAGAGGTGATCTTCCCAATCGTCCTCGGGGGGGGACTCCGGGATAAAAACCCAATCGGCCCCACAGGCCAGGGCGGTGATGAGCGCCAGGTAGCTGAAAAATTTTGGCGAAAAAAAAGGCGGTTTGGGGGTTTTTTGGGGTGAATTTCTGAATTTGGGGAGGGGGAGAGACAAGGGGAGGGGGGGGACTTACCCACAGTGACGCCCCATGACCTCCAGCACGAAAGTTCTCTGGTGGCTGCGGAGGGGGGGACACAGGGGGTGAACCCCAAACTTCAACCCAAAGGGCGAAACCCCCGCCCCCCGAGGGGTGGGAATGGGGGGGGGTGTAGGGGGGGCGTCAGGGGGAGTTGAGGGGTGTTGGGGTTGTCAGAGGGGTTGTGGGGGTGTTTGAGGGGGCTGGGGGGTGTCAGGGGGTGTCGGGGGGCTTGGGGGGTTTGGAGGTGTTGGGGGGGGTTGGGGGGTGTGGGGGGGTTTGGAGGGTGTCAGGGGGTGTTTGGGGTGGGGGGGGTTGGGAGGGTTATGGGGTGTCAGGGGGTGTACGGGGGGGTTTGGGCAGGGTTGTGGGGTGTCGGGGAGTTGTTGGGGTGGTGGGGGGTGTCAGGGGGTATTGGGGGGGTTTCAGGGCATTTTGGGGGTGTCGGGGGTGCCGAGGTGGGTTGAGGGTGTCAGGGGGCTGTTGGGGGGGGTCGGGGGGGAATGGGGGTCGTCAGGGGGGATTAGGGGTTGTCAGGCGGGGTTAGGGGGTGTTTGTGGGTGTCAGGGGGGATTGGGGGTGTCAGGGGGGGCTGGGGGTGGTTGTGGGGTGTCAGGGGGGTTTGGAGGGTGTTGGGTGGGTTGGGGGTGTCAGGGGGCTTGGGGGAGTTTTGGGGCAGTTTGGGGGGCGTCGGGAGAGTTTGGGGGGGTTGTAGGGTGGTTGTGGGTGTCAGGGAGGTTTGGGGGGGGTCAGGGGGATTTGGCGATGCCAGGGGTGGTTGGGGGGATTGGGGGTCGTCGGGGGGGGTTGGGGGTTGTCAGGCGGGGTTGGGGGGTGTTTGTTGGGGTTGGGGATGTCAGGGGGGCTTGGGGGGGCTTCGGGGCATTTTGGGGGTGTCAGGGGGGTTTTGAGGGGTTTGTTGTCACCTCTGTGCCGTGGTGGTGATGGCATCGACGATCTCCATGATGCGGTGCAGGGCGGAGTCGGTGCCGATGGTCATGTCGGTGCCACAGAAATCGTTATCGATGGAGCCCACGAGCCCCACGATGTTCAGGAACCGGGACCTGGAGGCTTCTTCCGACGTGATCACACCTGGGAAAAACAAAAAAAACAAAACACCGGGATTCGGGGATAAAACAGACCCGGTTTGGGAGCAAAACCTCTTGGGTTTAGGGGGAAAGGTTTGGTTTTGGGGGGAAAGTTTCGGTTTTTGGGGGAAAGTTTTGATTTGGGGGAGGATGGTTTGGTTTTGGGGGGGAAAAAATCCTCCCGGGATTTTGGGGCAAGAAAATTGGATTGGGTAGAAACTCCCGGAGTTGGGAGGAACCCTGCAGGGGGTGGGGAGAAACCCACGGATTTTGAGGCAAGACCCCCTGATTTTGGGGCAAACTCCCCGATTTTGAGCAAAGCCCTTGATTTTGGGGCAAATCTCTCTGATTCGGGGGCAAACCTCCCCCCAATTTTGGGGCCAACCTCCCAATTTTGGGGCCAACCCCCTGATTTTGGGGCAAACCCCCCCCCGATTTTGGGGCAAACTCCCCTGATTTTGGGGCAAACCTCTCTGATTTTTGTTCCTCCCCCTTTTGCTCCCTCCCCTTTCTCTTTTTCACTGCAAATCCCTCAGCTTTGGGTCCAAAATCCCCCCCCCCTTTTTTTTTTCACCCCCAAAACACAATCCGGGGGGGTCGGGGAATATCGGGGGGGGGGAATGTGGGGGGTGTCAGGCGGTGTCAGGGGTGTCAGGGGGGTTGGGGGATATCAGGGGATCTCGGGGGGTATTGGGGGTGTCAGGGGTTTTTGGGGGGTTGAGTAATACCAGGGGATGTCAGGGGGTATCAGGGGTGTTGGGGGGATCTTGGGGGGTGTCAGGGGATATCAGGGGATCTCGGGGGGTGTTGAGGGGTGTCGGGGGAAATCGGGGGATATCAGGGGGGTGTCAGGGGGTGTCGAGGGTATTGGGGTGTCAGGAGTATCAGGGGTGTCGGGGGGATCTTGAGGGGTGTCGGGGGGTATCAGGGATGTTGGGGGGGGGCGGGGGTTATCGGGGGATCTTGGGGTCTGTTAGGGGTATCAGGGGGTATTGGGGGATCTCGGGAGGTCTCGGGGGTGTCAGGGGTTATCGGGGGGTCTCGGGGGGGGGTCCCCCAGGTACCGTTTTTTTGGAGCTGTGCCAGGAGGCTGCTCCATTCCGCCCGGAACGTGTCAGCCCCGGTCAGGCTCCCGTCCCTCCGATCACGCACAGGTTCGTGATCCCGCGTTTCACCAAATTCCCCGCAGCTTTCAGCCGCCCCTCCCGCGTCCGGAAGTCCTGGCACCGCGCGCTGCCGATCACCGTCCCCCCTGCGGGAAAGACCCCCCCCAAATCCCCGGGGTGGTCTTGGAGCCTTTGCCCCCCCCCAAGCCTCCCTTTCCAGCACCCAACCCCCCCCATCTCCCCCTTTCCAGCACCCAGCCCCCCCCCTTCCCATCCCCCTCCTCAGCTCCAGCTCCAGTTTCGGTTATTTTCAGGTTTGGGCTCGGGTTTCACCAAAACATTGGGACCCCCCCTCCCCCCCCAGCCGGTGACCTGACACCCCCCCAATGCCATCAGGGCCCTCCCCATCAAAACCTGCCCCCCCCCATCACTGACCCCTCCCCATCATTACCCCTCCCAGTGCCCCCATCACTGCCCCCCCAGTACCCTCCCAGTGCCCCCCAATGCCTCCCCCATCATACCCCCCCCCAGTGCCCCCTCATTACTGCCCCCCCATCACTGCCCCCTCCACATCAGTGCCCCACCCATCAATGCCCCCCCCAGTGCCCCCCATCACTGCCCCCTTCCAGTGCCCCCCCATCATTACCCCCCTAGTGCCCCCCCCACTGCTCCCCTACTGCCCCCCCCAGTAACCCCCCAATACCCCCCAATGCCCCCCCATCATTACCCCCACCCAGTGCCCCCCCATCAATGCCCCCCCCACTGCTCCCCCTACTGCCCCCCCAATGCCCCCCGTCATTACCCCCCCAGTGCCCCCCCCTCAGTGACCCCCTCTCCCAGTGCCCCCCCCTCCCAGTGCCCCCCCCAGTAACCCCCTCAATACCTCCCCCCAATGCCCCTCCATCATTACCCCCACCCATTGCCCCCTCCCACTGCCCCCATCACTGCCCCCCCATCAGTGCCCCCCCCATCATTACCCCCCCAGTACCCCACCCAATGCCCCCCCAGTGCCACGTGCCCAATGCCCTCCCCATTACTGCTCCCCCCAGTGCCTCCCCCTCCCAGTGCCCCCCCCAGTACCCCTTCAATATCCCCTCAGTGCCCCCCAGCATCATACCCACCCCCATCACTGCCCCCCCATCCCTGCCCCCCATCACTGCCCCCCCCATCACTGTCCCCCCTAATGCCCCCCCAGTGCCCTCCCCCGGTGTCCCCCCCTCCCAGTGCCCCCCCCTCACCAGTTGCAGCATCATGGAGACACTTTCCCAGGTGGCCTCTTTGATGTTGTCCCCCCCATCCACCAACCCCTGGTACCCCTGGAGAAAATTGGGGGTGGGGGTGGGGGGGAGAAACGACACAGACAGAGAGGTTGAAACGACCCCCCCCAAAAAAAGTTTGGGGTTTTGGATGGGTTTTTTTTTTTTTGGGGGGGGAGAGGGGAGTTGTGGATATTTGGGGGAGGGGAGGGGGGGGGCTCAGCACCCACCTCGTGCACGAAATAAACTTTGGCCCCGGTGTAAATCCCGACCCGAACCACGGCCCTGACAGCGGCGTTCATCCCTGGGGGGGCAGGACAGGGGCTGGGGGGCACTGGGAGGTGCTGGGGGGCACTGGGGGTCTCTATGGGGCACTTGGGAGGCTCTCAGGGTCACTTGGGCGTCTCTATGGGGCACCTGGGGGGCTCTTGGGGGCACCTGGGGGGGCATGGGGGGCACCTGGGGGCTCCATGAGGCACTGGGGGCTAGGGGGGGCAGCTTGGGGGCACTGGGGGGCAGCTGGGGGGCTATGGGGGTCACCTGGGGATCTCTATGGGGCACCTGGGGGGCACTGAGGGGCTATGGGGGGTTCCATGGGCAGCTGGGGGGCTCTGAGGGGCAGATGAGGGTCACTGGGAGGCACTGGGGGTCTCTATGAGGCACCGGGGGTCCCCGGGGGGTCTCTTTGGGGTCTTCCCAGGTCACTTGGGGGTCCCTTTAGGGCCCTTGGGGGTCTCTGGGGGTCACTTGGGGGTCCCTGGGGGTCTCTGGGGGTCATTTGGGGGGTTCTGTGGAGCACTTGGGGGGCTCTTTGGGGCCCTTTGGGGTCTCTGTGGGGCACTGGGGGTCCCTTTGGAGTCCCTGGGGGTCACTTGGGGGTCCCTGGGGGTCTCTGGGGGTCACTTTGGGGTCGCTGTGGGGCAGCCCTGGGCCCCTCCCCCCACAGCTCCCGGGGTTATTTTTGCCCCGGGTGACATTTGGTGACATTTTCCAGGTGCCACCCACGGGGGGGGGATGGGACAGACCCCAAGCTGGGCCCCTCCCTTCCCGCCCCATATCCCGCGCTCCCCCCTTTGTGCCCCACACATTTTGGGCTAAATCTGAGCAATTTTGGGCAACTCCGGTGCCACTGCCCCTTAAACCCCCCCCAAATTTTGGCAAGGTCACACCCCGCACCCCAAAACCCCCCCAAACCCCCCCCCCCCTTTGTCCCCCCCAAGGTCACCCCCAAAGTCATCACTGTCCCTCCCAGTCCCGTTTTTCCCGTTTTCCCCTGATTTTCCCCCAAAATGAGGCTCAGTCCCGGGGTCACCCCCCCGATTTTTGGGGTCCCCGAGGGCGCTCCTTTCCCTGAGTTTCCCCGGGGGGGGGGGGGGGGGACAGCGATGGCTTTGCCAACCCCCCTCCCCGAACCCCCTCTTTGTGCCCAACACATTTTGGGCTAAATCCGAGCGATTTTGGGCAACTCCGGTGCCACCAACCCTTAAACCCCCCAAAAAATTTTTGGCACGAGCTCAGACCCCCCCAAAACTCCTTCTCCCGGCTTTGTCCCCCCCAAGGTCACCCCCAAAGTCGCCGCTGTCCCTCCCAGTCCCGTTTTTCCCGTTTTCCCCTGATTTTCCCCCAAAATGAGGCTCGGTGCCGGGGTCCCCCCCCCGATTTTGGGGTCCCCGGGGGTGTCCCTTACCCTGAGCGTCCCCCCCCGAGGTGAGGACAGCGATGGCTTTGCCAACCCCCAGGGTCTCGGCGTGGGGGTGACCCGCTTGGGGCTGCGACATCTTTTGGGTTGAAAAAAGGCGAAAAAGGGACAAAAAAAACCCCCTAAAAACCCCCAAAATAGCCCCAAAAAGCCCCAAATCGGGAAAAGGAGCGGAGGGGACGCGCGAGCCCGGCCCGGAGCTGCCCCCAGGGAGTGAGAGGAGGGGGAGGGACAGGGACAGGGACAGGGACACGGGGGTGGCACCGCCCGGGGACTGGGACCAGTCCCGAGGGGTTACTGGGGACGGGCTCTGTACTGGGACCAGTCTGATCTCCTTATTGGGACCAGTCCCGAATGGTTACTGGGAGCAGGCTCTGTACTGGGACCAGTCTGTTCTCCTTACTGGTTCCAGCTTGCTCTCTTTACTGGTTCCAGTCTGCCTCCCTTACTGGTTCCAGTCTCCTCTCCTTACTGGTACCAGTTTGCCTCCCTTACTGGTTAGAGTCTGCTCTCCTTACTGGTTCCAGTCTGCTCTCCTTACTGGGACCAGTCCGGAATGCTTACTGGGGACGGGCTGTCTGTAGTGGGACCAGTCTGCTCTCCTTACTGGGAACAATCTGTCCTTACTGGTACCAGTTTGCTTCCCTTACTGGGACCAGTCTGTCCTGCTTACTGGGGACTGTCCTGACTGGGACCAGTCTGTTCTCCTTACTCATTCCAGTCTGCCTCCCTTACTGGGACCAGTCTGTCCTCCTTACTGGTACCAGTTTGCTTCCCTTACTGGGACCAGTCTGTCTCCCCTGCTGGTTCCAGTCTGCTCTCCTTACTGGGACCAGTCCCGAGTGGTTACTGGGGACGGGATGTGTGTACTGGGACCAGCCTGTCCTCCTTACTGGGACCAGTTTGCCTCCCTTACTGGTACCAGTTCGCCTTCCTTACTGGTTCCAGTCTGTCCTCCTTACTGGTCCCAGTTTGTCTCCCTTACCGGTACCAGCCTCCTCTCCTTACTGGTTCCCGTCTGCACCCCCACTGGTTCCAGCTCTCCCCTCATACTGGTCCCAGTCCCATACTGGTCCCAGCACTGACCTGGGGGGGGTGCTCGGGGGTTCTGAGGGTGACCCCACCCCCACTGTACTGGGATGGGGTGGGTATACTGGGCTGTACTGGGCTGTACTGGGATGCTGTGGTGGCTATACTGGGCTGTACTGGGATGCTGTGGTGTCTGTACTGGTCTGTATTGGCCTGTACTGGTCTGTACTGGGATGGCTGTACTGGGATGCGGTGTTTGTACCGGTCTGTGTTGGGATGCCATGGTGTCTGTACTGGTCTGTACTGGGATGCTGTACTGGTCTGTACTGGTCTCGGTGCCTCTCGAGACCTCCGCGCCGCCAGGGGGCGCCTTCCCCTCCTTTCCCCTTCTCCCTCCTTCCCCCCCCCCAGCGCCCCCCTCCCCGTCCCTTCGTGTAACGTCACTTCCGGCTCCGCCGCTCCCCGCGCCCATTTCCGCTTCCGGCCGCCTCGTTGCCGGCAGCCGCCACCGAGCCCGGGAAAGGCGCGAGCGGGAAACTTCCGGTAGGAGCGGCGGAACCGAACCGAACCGAACGGAACCGAGTTGTGCCGGTGAGGGGATGCGGGACATACACACACACACAAACCCTCAACCTCCGCCTCTCCCCGCGGCTCCGGGCCGGCGGTGCCGCCTCAGGGCAGACCCGCGGGAGGCCTGGCTAGGCCGGTACCGCGCCCCCCCGGCCCGGTCCTTTTCCCGCCTCGGCCCGGTACCGCTCCCGCTCCCCCTCGGCCCGGTCCCGCTCCCTCCTCCTCTTGGTCCGGTACCGCTCCCAACCCCCCCCCCCCCCCCCCCCCTCCGGTACCGGTCCCTTTTCCCCCCCTCCCCCGGCCCTGTCCCGCTCCAACCCTCCCACCCCCTCGGTACCGAACACGTTCCCCTCCCCTCCCGGTACCGCTCCCGCCCCCTCGTCCCACTCCCTCTCCCCCGGTACCAAACCCGCTTCCCTCCCCCCGGTACCGCTCCGGCCTGGTCCCGGTCCCCCTCTCCTCGTCCCGCTCCCCCCCTTGTCCCGGTACCGTTCCCGCTCCTCCCCCCTGGTACCGGTCCCGCTTCCCGCCCTCCTCGGCCCGGTCCCGCTCCCTCCCCGGTACCAAACCCGCTCCCCCCCCTCCCCCCGGTACCGCTCCCGCTCCTCTCCCCTGGTACCGGTCCCGTTCCCCCCCCTTGCCCCGGCCCATTTCCCCCCCCCCGGTACCGCTCCTTCCCCTCCGGCCCGGTTCCGGTCCGTTTTGCCGCCTTCTCACAGTTCGTTCCCTGATCTTTTTCCCTCATTTTTTTTCCACCCCCCCCCCAGCTCTCCCGCCCGGTCCCGGTTCCTCCCCCCCGCCCGGGACCTCTCGGGGTTTTTTTTCCCTCTCGGATGCGATCCCGGAATTCCTGAGGAATGGAGCCCCGGGACGCGGCTCGGTCCAAACCCGGTTCCGGTTTTGGGGCTTTCCCGCCCCCCTCAGCCACGGCCCTGCGGGACCCCCCCAGCCAACCGGACACCAAAGTACGGGGGGACACACATCTCGGGGGTTTGGGAGGGAAAAATGGGGTGGGGGGCTCAGAGCAACTGGGGGGGGGGGGGCACCGAGAATTTGGGAATTATCAGGAATTTGGGGATCGGGAATTGGGGGGGCATTGGGAATTCGGGAGTGACATCAGGAATTTGGGAATTATCAGGAATTATCTGGGAGTTGTTAGGAATTTGGGCATCAGGAATTTGGGGGTTTTGGTTCCCTTTTCTCCGGGGGGGGGGGGGGAAGGGTCAAAGGGGAACTTGGAACCCCCGGGGGGGGGGGAAGTGCCTGGAAACACCTGGAATTGGGGAAGGAAAACCCAGGAAGCCCTCGGGTGGGGGGTGGGGGTGCGGTCCCAGTCCAGCCCCCCCCCTGGACCAGTTCAAACCAGCTTGGGGGAGGAGCTGGCGGAGCAGTTCCCCCCTGGGGCTGTTTTGTGGGGTCGGGGGGGGTCCCCCACTGATTTCTGGCTCTGCTGGGGGGGAACTGGAATTTTTTACCCCTCCCCCATGGGGTTTTCTCTCCCGGGGGGGGGCTCAGGGTTTAACCCTGGGCTCTTCCCTTTTCCCAGTTTTTCCCCTCCAAGCTCCGGGGTTTTTCCTGCCCTGCTGCCAACACCTCCTGTGCCCTAAACTACAGCCCAGGTAAGGACCCCCCCTCGTGTCCCCCTCCCCAAATATCAATTTTTGGGGCTGTTTTCTCCCCTCAGCTTGAGGAGGGAATTTGAGCTTTTTCCTGAATTTTCCTTTCTTTTTTCCCCCTCCCTGCAGAAATTCCCTCCCTGGAGAGCTCCAGCTCTGGGGGCTCCAGTGCCAATGGGCAGTGGAGGGGTTTGGGGGGGCCCCCCCTGGGCTCTGCCCCCCCCCAAAAACCCAGGCTGAGTCGTGGCTCTTACCTGGAAGCTCGGAAGAACCCCAGGTGGGTGCAGGAGCTTTGGGAGCTCTGAAAAATGGGGAATTTCACCCCAAAAACCCCTGAGGGGGGGGATACAAAGAGGGATTGGGGTGAGGAGGGGGCAGGGCCAGAGGGGGGAGGGGTGGTGTTTAAAATTCTGGGATCAGGGGATGGATAGGAAGGACCCTAAAGCCCCCCCCCTTGCCATGGGGACCTCTCCCCGCATTCCAGGGGGCTCCAATCCTCATCCCACCTGGAACATCCCCAGGGATGGGGCAGCCCCAGCCCCCCAAAGAATTCCTTCCATTTCCCCTTCTTCAGCTCCAAACCTTTCCCCCTCATCCCAGCCCTCCAAACCTTTTTTTTCCAAAGTCCCTTCCCAGTTTTCCTCCAGGCCCTGGATTGTTCTCCAAGGTCTCCTGGAGCCTTTTCCAGGTGTCCAACCCCATCCCTGGCTCCTGAGCTCTTCCTTTAGGAGCAGGACAAAGCCAAAGGGTTGAGCACTGAATCTGGGAGCAAAAACTCCTTCCCAGTGGCCCCCCGGTGCTGAAACCCTTGGAATTTTGAGCCTCTCCATGTTTTGGGATTTCCATATCCCCCTGGGAATCTGGGAGAGGAACATCCCACTATTTTTATTTTTTTTTCCCCATTTTTTTCCCCCTGTTTTCTGCCTGTGGTGCTGGAGCTGTTTTAGCAGCTGCTCCAAAACCTTTCCAGCCTGGTTGGGATCTTGGATCACTTCCCAAAATCCCCGTGGTGATGTTTTTTTGGAGGTTTTTTTGATTTTTTTTTTTTTTTTTTAAGGTTTTCTTGCAAAGGGGAAAAATCCCCTGGGAGGGGAGGAGGGGACAAAACAAACCCTGGGGTTCAGCCCTTTTGGGGGGTCCTGGCTGGGGTTTCCAGGCAGGGACTCCTCAGTGCCACCTCGTGGCATTTGGGGACACTTTCACTTTCAAATCAAATCCCAACAAATCCTTAAAAAATAAAATAATAATAATAAAAAAATCCCCAATTCCTGAGCTCGCTCAGCCCTGGGCTGAGGTTGGGGAGGGGAAAGAAGGAGCTGAGGGATTCAGAGGAGCCAAGGGGGGGAAATAAATGAGGTTTGTTTTTTTTTTTTTTTCCTTTTTTTCTCCCTGCAGCGGGACAGCCACCACTTTTGTGGGAAAATCCAACCACCATTCCCATGTTTCTGCTTTTCCCATCAAACCCCTCCAGAGCCCCTCCTGGAGCGGGCGCCGCAGCCTCCTCAGCCCCAAGAAAACCCCCAGGAGATTCATCAGCACAGCAGAGGAGGTGAAGGAAAAAACTCCTGCAGATCTTTTAGGGAATTTTTTTTGTTCCATTTGGGGGGAAAAAAAAAAAGCCCTGGAGGGGTTTGAAGCAGTGGGGTTTGCTCCTCTGCTCCCCTTGGTTGGGCTGAGGGTGGCTGCTGAGTTCCATCAGATCCCTCAAATCCCTGAAAATCCAGAAGTGCTATCCCTGGAATCCCTACCTCTGGAATTCCTTTTTCCTGGTTGTTTCCTTGCAGACTGTCCGGGAGGAGGAACGGGAGATCTACAGGCAGCTCCTCCAGATGGTGACAGGGAAACAATTTTCCACCTCCAAGCCTTCTTCCCTTTTCCCTTTCCACCTGTGAGTATGGAAAAAAAAAATCCCCTTCCCAGGCTCCCTGGGGGATCTGCCAGGAACTTATTTCCTTTTTTTCCCAGCTCCAGGTGTTCCAATTCCAGCAAAACTCTCCTCAAAGAAGCCCCCAGCAAGAACTCAAAGCTTTTTGAACCCCCCAGCCTTGCCCCTTCCCCCACAGCCACCTCCATCCTCCAGGAGCAGCCCCCACACAAACCCTCCCTCTACTCCCCCCCACTTTACCCTCCCAGTATCTTCCAGTCCAGGAACTCCGCAGCCCAGCAACAACAGGAAAATCCACCAGCAGCTAACACACAGTCTGAAGGTAAAAAAAAACCAAAAAACCAAAATACCCCAAACATCCAAAGTAAAACCCCTCAAAACCTCCAACTGTCTGTGGTCAACCTGGGCTTGGTGGGTTTTGGGTTTTGTTTTTTTTGTTTTTTCCCCCCTTCCCCAAATTCTGGGCTCCTGCAGCAGTTTGGTGATTGCCAGGCTAACAGCATCCACTAAATATTTCCTTTTTTAGGCTCTGATTCTGTCATTTTGCTCAAGGTCAAGGATTCCAGAACCCCAGCCCCCAGGTGAGAGGTTGGGAATGGGGCCCAGGAGTGCTTGGAGTTCCAGGGGGAGCTGAGGGTGGTTCTGAGGGATTCAGGGCTCTTCCCATCACTCCAGCAGGAGGCCTGTCCTCAAATTATACTTCAAAAAAAAATCAGTTTTCAGGCAATCATTTATTTTCCACTTTCAGGAGAATCCTCACCCCTTTTTTTTTTTTTTTTTTCCCCTCCCTTTTTCCAGCCTCCCCTTCTTCCAGGCAGAGCTGTGGATCAAAGAACTGTGAGTACATATTTTCTGCTCCTCCTTTATTCCCTTTGTGAGTGTTCAGGGGAGGAATAAAACCCCTGATTTCTTCTTATTGAATCTGTTTGGGGGATTTTTTTATTATTTTTTTGTTTTTTCAGGACCAGTGTCTACGATTCCAGAGCTCGGGAGAGGTGGAGACAAATTGAGGAGCAGAAAGCTTTGGCCCAGCAGCTGCAGAGCCAGGTAAAGGCAGAAGAATCTTTGCAGGTGAAATGTTGGAGTAGAAACATATTAGAAAGAAAAAAGAAAGCCTGAATTTGCCTTTTTTTTATGGGTCTGGGGGCTTTGTGGCTTCCCCCTTCCCCTGGCAGAGCTTTTGGGAGTATTGGGATTGGGGGGATGGGGGGGAAACATTCCCAGTCTGTGCTGATCCTGCTTGAGGGACCTGGACAAACTGGATCAGGGGTTGAAGGGCAATAAAATGAGGTCTAAAAAGGCCAAAAACGGGGTCCTGAACCTTGGTCACAACGACCCCAGGCAGCCCTGGGAAGGAGCTGGGGGTGTTGGGTGGTACCTGAGCCAAGAAGGGAACCCCCAGCTTGGGCTCCTTCTCCCTGGGAGAAGGACATGGAAGTTCTGGAATTCACAGAAGGATCTGGAGAGCAATTCCCATGAGGAGAGGCTGAGGGAATTGGGAATATTTCCTGTAGGGAAGAGGAGGCTCCACCACCCTCAAGCCATGAGCCCTGTGGCTGCTCCCATTTTTTTTTTTTTTTGAGAGGTCCCATTTTCCCAAAGGGAAGTTTGAGGCACATTCCTGACCCCTGGGGAATTCCAAGGGCTTTTTCCATGGAGCTGCTTCCCAGCAGGGACCTCCCTGCACCTCTCCTGAGGGTTGGGGTTCATCCTCTCCACTTTTCCTGATGGAATTTTCCCACTTTTCCAGCCCATTCCCATCTCCTGGGATCCCAACCACCCCTCCCAGCTCTGCCCTTCCTGAGGGTTCCCTCCATCCCAGGTTGTTGTAAAATCCAGGTGGGATGAGGCACTTTGGGATGTGCTCCAGAGATGGGGGGGATACAGATCTGGATTTTTGGGGGGGATTTTGAAACTTGGGGACCTCAGGGGCCTTTTCCTGGGGGTGGTGCTGAGTCCCTTCTCCCCCAGAGGCTGCAGGAACACTCAGTGCAGGATTTGTGGTGGATTTAAATCTCCGGGTGCCTCTGGAAAAGGAAATCCCTGTGACTGTTGTCCCTGAGGAGAAGGAGGAGGATGGGAAAGCTGCAGAGAGTGAAGAGGAATTCCCTGAAATCACTGAGGTGAGGGGGGAGATGGAGCTTGTGTGGGTGTCTGGGTCTGTGTCTGCTTTCTGGGAGGATCTTCCTACTCAGAGGAGACAAAAGGGTCCAACAGGAACTAAAAGCTCAGCCTGGAGTTGGGTCCAATAAGAACCAAAACCTCAATGTGGGTTTGAGTTCAGAAGGTGCCAAAATCTCAGCCTGGAGTTGAGTCCAAGAGGAACCAAATCTCGGCCTGGAGTTGGGTCCAACAAGAACCAAAAACTCAACCTGGGGTTGGGTTCAATAAGAACCAAAACCTGAATTTGGGTTTGAGTCCAACAGGAA
Organism: Heliangelus exortis; assembly: GCF_036169615.1. NCBI lineage: Eukaryota > Metazoa > Chordata > Aves > Apodiformes > Trochilidae > Heliangelus > Heliangelus exortis. The sequence goes on from NW_027286010.1 coordinate 39,772, forward strand.
CCAAAAGCTTAGCCTGGAGTTGGGTCCAGTAGGAACCAAACCTCAATTTGTGTTTGAGTCCAACAGGAACCAAAACCTCAACCTGGAGTTGGATCCAGCAGGACCCCACAGCTCAACCTGGGGTTGGAGACAAAAACTCAACCTGGAGTTGGGTCCAGCAGGAGCCAAAGCTCAGCCTGGGCTTGGTTCTGCTTTTTGAGGTGGGAACACCGGGCAAGAGGAGCAGGAATTCCCTTCCCTGTGTCCTTCCTGCAGGAAATGGAGAAGGAAATCAAGCAGGTGTTCCGGGGAGGGAACCAGGACGAGGTGCTGAGCGAAGCTTTCCGTCTGACCATCACCAGGAAGGACATCCAGACCCTCAACAACCTCAACTGGCTCAATGATGAGGTCAGCAGCCACCTGGGGAGACCCTAAATGGTTTTTTCTTTGTTTCAAGTAGCTTAAAGTGACCAAAATAACCTGGAAAAAAAAAGCCAGAGGAAAGGGGAGAGCTCTGCTCTCTGGAGCAGCTCAGCCCTGGGCTTGGAGCAGCCCCTTGGGCATCCTGGAGAGAGTTTGGGGGGGGAACTGTGGCCACCAGGAACCCCCAAAATAGAAATTTTCCAGCTGGAAAGCTGCATTCCTAAATTTCTCTGCCCTTCTGAAGGTTTGAAGGCTGAGCTGGTGGAATGTTCCCCAGGGAACAGGTTGGGACAAACCCAATTTGGGAGCAGAGGATTGCTCCATAAGTGTTCAACCTCTCCAATCCTTCCTGGGGTTTTTGTTTTTTGGTTTTTTTTGTTTTTTTTTTTTTTTTTTTTTTGTTTTTTTTTGTTTTTTGTTTTGTTTTGTTTTGTTTTTTTGGTTTTTTTTTTGTTTTGTTTTTTGCCAGATCATTAATTTCTACATGAATTTGCTGATGGAGAGGAGCAAAGAGAAGGGGTTACCTACAGTCCATGCCTTCAACACTTTCTTCTTCACCAAATTGAAAACAGCTGGCTACCAGGCAGTCAAGAGGTGGACAAAAAAAGTGGATATCTTCTCTGTGGATCTTCTCCTGGTTCCCATCCACCTGGGAGTCCACTGGTGCCTGGCGGTGAGTCCTGAGATTCCTCCCAGCAGGGCTGGAGGAGCTGCCCCTGCAAGAAGTTTGGGGCTTTGGAGGGAGGAGGTTGGGGAAAAATTGGAGTTTGGGGCTGAAATTGAAGGCTGGGGTGAAGAAAAAGGGGGGGGCTACAACTCCTGGTTGGAGTTTAGGGGAAGTAAAAGGATTTGTGCAGCTCCTAGGTGGAGTTTAGGTGGAGTAAAAGGATTTTGGAAGTTCCTGGGTGGAGCTTAGGAGGAGTAAAAGGATTGGTGGAGATCCTGGGTGGAGTTTAGGTGGAGTGAAAGGGTGGCTGCAGCTCTTGGGTGGAGTTTTGTTGGAGTAAAAATCTTTATGCAGGTCCTGAGTGTGGTTTAGGTGGAGTAAAAGGATTTTGGAAGTTCCTGGGTGGAGTAAAAGGATTTTTGAAGGTCCTGGGAAGAGTTTAGGTGGAGTAAAAGGATTTGAGGAGATCCTGGGTGGAGTTTAGGAGGAGTAAAAGGATTTGTGGAGATCCTGGGTGTGGTTTAGGTGGAGTAAAAGGATTTTGGAAGCTTCTGGGTGTGGTTTAGATGGAGTAAAAATCGTTGTGCAGCTCCTGATAGGAGTTTAGGTGGAGTAAAAGGATTTCTGCAGCGCCTGGGTGGAGTAAAAGGATTTGTGGAGCTCCTGGGTGTGGTTTAGGTGGAGCAAAAGGTTCCCAGGGTGTCTTTGAGCACTCAGCTCCCTCCAGGCCTTCTCTCTCCAGGGGGATTTTGTTTCCCCCTTCCCCCAGACTCCTTCAGAGCCTCTGCCAGGGGATGGGGGGGGAGGGATTCAGGTGTCAGATACCACCCCTGGCTCCTGCCTCCCCCCTCCTCTTCTTCCTCCCTTGTCCTGGTCCCTCAGGAGCAGCAGCAGCTCCTCAAAACTTCCCCCCATGGGGCTCCTGGCTTGAGGGTTACAAGCTGTGACTTTCTGGGGTCCTTGGGCTGTGTTTGAGTGAATTTCTCTCTGTGCAGGTTGTGGATTTCAGGAAAAAAACCATCACTTATTATGACTCCATGGGTGGGATCAACAGTGAAGCCTGCAGGATATTGCTGTGAGTAAAATAACTTCTGAGTTGTACCTCTGTGGAAAAAAACCCTAAAACATAACAAATCAGACCATCAGACCTCTTCTTTTCCTCTGGAACAAATCTTCTGTGGGAATGTTCCCTTTCTGGGGGCTGAAAGGAGGATCCAGAGGAACTTCTTGGTTGTTCCACTCTGTGTGGGGCCACCAGAGTCCCAAAGCTGCTCCCAGAGAGCATTCAGGGCTCCACCTCTTCCCAGAAAATCCCTCAGCAAGGCTGCTGTCACCTCCTTGGGGACATTTGGCTTTCAGACCTTTTCTTTGAAGGATCATCAGGCTTGAGGAGTCCTTGGGCATCATTTCCAGGAGGACAGGATGGCTTCTGGGCCCCTGAAGGTCCTTCTCTTCTGCAGCTACTTGAAGAAATAGGATCTCTTGGTCCCTCCTTCTTCCAGGTGGGATTTTTTCCTGCCTGTGGCAAAATTCAGCCCTTTGTTTTCAAGGAAGAGCTTCTGGAGAGTGTGGTGGTGTAGGGAGGGTGCAGGATCTTGGCTCCAGGCTGTGGGGAAGGTTTGTAGAGGTCTCTTTTCCCTCCTGAGTTTCTCCAGGGGGTTGTTACACACCCTCCAAACCAGAGCAGGAGGCAAATTTTTTTTTTCCCACCCTGAGCTGCTCTCCAAAAGGGGATGGAGCTCTTGTGGTGCTTCCAGGTCAACCCCAGACCTCTTCTCCTATATTTGGAAGGTGCTCCTGAGTGGAATGTGATAAAAATGATCTCCCTGGGCAGGGATGGAAAAAAAACCAAAACAACCCAAGTTTTTTTTTAAGGTCCCTGGGTCAGGGAGGGCCCTGAGGGTGACAGAAATCAGATGGCAATGGATTGGTGACCCCGGGGTCATCCATCAGTTCTGTTTCTCATTTTCTGCTTTGCTCCAAGACCAACTTAGGAATCTGATCCAGAGGCTTCTGGCACGAAGCTGAGGCTCTCAGGGGAGGTGTCACTCCTCCTGTCCAGGAATGTGAAGGCTGATGAAGGCAGACAGCAGAAAAATGCCATTTCCAGGCTGGTTAGCACCTTGGGTTTTCCAGTTCAGGTGCTCTGCAGCCTCCCAGCACTGGGTTCATTGCAAGAATTCCTTTTAAGAGCTGTAAAAAAAAAAAAAACCAAACTTGTCTCCCTCCTCCATGGGGCTCTGTGTTGGTTAAAAGAGAGGAAAATGATCAAATCCTTGGAAATGGCTCAGAGCAGGGTCTCTTCAAGTCCCTTTTTGGCTTTTGTGCCTCTTTGGTGGAGGAAGGGGTGAGTGGGAGCTGCTGAGTGGGGCAGGGATGGTTTGGGGTGAAACCAACTCCTGTCAGCTGGAATTTCTTTGATTCTATGAAAAAAAAAATAGAAAAAACCCAAAAAAACCTCCCAACAAACCCAGGGACAATGAAGCAGCTGGGAGGAAAGGAAGGGGGAGCTGGGAATGTGCTGCAGGTCAGATCCTTGGAGCTGCTGGCAGGGAGCAGCAGAGGCCAGGAGGGGTTTTTTTTTTTTTGGCCAAGCAGTGAGTGTTGCCCTGGAGGTAATGTTTTTCCCTCTTGTTTCCTTTTAGGAGGCTTTTATTGGTTGAATGCAGTGGGAGGATCACACCGGGAAGAGGGGACCCAGGTCCTATTCATGGTTAGTGACCCTTTCATGCTTTCAATCTTTAGAGCTTCCTAAAGGTGTGGAGAGTGTCCTGCTTTAGCCAGGCTTGACAGAAGAGGGAAACTGAGGCACAGGAAAAGGCCAGGGCCACTGGTTGGGTTAGGAGTGAGCAAAGGGCTCTGGATTTTTGTGCTCACAGAGCTTTGTTTGGGTGTTTTGGGCTTTGACCCAGCTGAGGTGGGAGACCTGGAGGGGATTTTGAGCCTCTGGATTTCTGAGCTTTTTCCATGGGAAATGCAGCAGTGGGGGGGCTCAGCCCTGCTGGGAGGGGCTGAGTTTTGGAGCAGCCCTAACCCAAAGTGTTCAGAGGAGTTGAAAAGGGGATTTGAGTGCAGGAGGAGGACATCTCAGGGGGGGGAGAGAGCAGAAAAATTGAGTGCCCCCTCTGGAACCTCCTTATCTGCTCCTCACCTTGCCCTGCCCTTTCCTCCAGGCTTCTCAGACATTTAGCAGTGAGCTGTGGAGTTGATTTCAACAATTCCCTCAGGGACCTGCTCAGGTTTTTGTGTGTTTTGTGTGTGTGTAGAAGGCTGAAAAATCCCCTTTCAGCTTTAGGAACCTGAGCTCTGAAGCTCCCAGCGTTTGAGGAGCAGCTCGGGCACGTTGGGGTTTGACCAGCTTGGAAATGTGAGGTCTTCAGGCTTTTTCTCCTTGAGGTCCTACCCAAATTCCTCAAGTTAAGTTCTGCCTCTTGAAGCTGTGACAGTTTTAAAGGCATTTTCTTCCAGTCCCCACCCAAGAGGTGGCACCAGACCCCCCCCCCCCCCCCATTTCTTAGCCAGGGACTGGTGTGATTCTTCCACAACTTCTCTGCTGGGCACTGATCTCAGGTTGGGTTTTTGGAAGCTGCTTTGAAGAAACCACCCAGGTGACAGTCACAGCTCCACCACCCCCCCATCAGGGGTTATTTCCTCACTTTTCTAGAAAAAGGCTCCAAATTCCCTGCTTGGTTTGCACCTCTCAGCTCTTGGTGGCAGTCACAGCTAAAACCCAGCTCTGAAAGCACCTTTGTTGCTTGAAGCTTCAGCTCTTTGGAAGCTCCACAAGTTCCTTCCCTGTCTGCCAGACAACTCTGCTCCCCAAATGCCCCAAATTTGTGTCTGTAAACCCTGTTCCTTCTCCTGCATCATCCTTTTATTTATCCCTAGCTCTCACAGACTGAGCTGTGAGCAGTTTGTGTGCTACTTTTATTATTTTTTTTTTCTTCAGGTAGTAATGACCAGGGTGACTTTTTGATTGTGTTTTTTTTTTCTTTAAATTTGGAAAGAGTTCCTTTTTAATTAATGAACATTTTCCCCCTGTCTGGTCCCTTCCTCCACCTTCCCCTTTGCTTTGAACTTTTGTTTTTTGGAGCTTTACCTCCTGCTGATCCCATCTTGTCCAAGCTGCAGCTGAGTCCCAAGAGCTTCCCAAGAGCAATTACAGCTCCGAGCTGGATGCTCACTCCCAGCTAATGAAGGCAGAGAAAAAATGCTTGTCTGGGCCTGACCTGGTCTTGGGGAGACTTTCAGGAGGCAGAGTCCCCTTCTTTGCAGTCTTTCATCCAGCTAAAACCCATTTCTTGCTGTTCTGTTTTGGTTTTTTTTTTAATTTTTTTGGTTTTTCTTTAGAGACCAGCTCACTAGGCTAGGGCTGGACCTGCTGGCTGCTTCTGCTGCCCCTTTGACTTAGTTCAGCAGCCTTGGGGGGGGTTTCAGGTGCTCCTCAATCCAGCAGAGTTTTCTTGGGGTGATTCTTTAAAGTTAAGACAGAGAAAAATCCCCTGACTGGCAGCAGCTTGGAGCCTCCATCTTCTCAGCTTGCCTCTGGCTCACGTTGCCCCCTCCACCTTTTGGTGTTTACTGACAGCAAGATGTCATTTAGCCAAGGCTTTGGGGATCAAATTTCCAAAAAATGGCACCATCTCCCCTTGGTGGCAGCCAAACCTTCCTTCTTTACCCTGCCAGGTGCCCTCCTGACCCCTCTATTTCCAGCCAGCACCATTTCAGCCTTTGCTTTTCCTCTCCAAACTTCCTGCAGTGCCTGGGGGGCTCCTCAGGCTGATTGGAGAAGATGCCAAACACCCAGGAAGGTTCCCTGGATCTTCCTGGGCCTTTTGGGAAGCAAGAGGAGCACAAGGTGTCTGCAAAACTGGTTTGCACTGGGAGACAGCAGAGGAGGAATTTTTAGGGCCATTAGGAGAATCTTGGTCCCATTGCATCATCTGTTTGAGCTCCTTCAAGTCCTCCTTGGTGTCTGTGGCCTTTCCAAGCTCCACTTTTTCCACTTCCCAGGGAAAGGAATGGTTCAGGATGTTCATATCCACCAAGGAACACAGTTAGGTCTGGGTAGAGTTCCTAAATTGTTCAAGGAGGCAGGAGTAAAAAAAAAAAAATTAAAGAAAAGCCCTTTCTGTTCTTCCAGTGCTGGAATTGAGGCCAAATTGGTGGAGAGGTGATGGGTCAGATCCTGGGAGTTTTGCTGGTTCTCTGGTTCTGGGAACTGAAGTGGTTCTGGCTCTGCTGGGAGCTCTTTGAGATCCCACCAGATGCTGGTGCTCCCTACCTGACCCAATCCCTGGAGCAACAGCTCAGGAGAGGCCCCTGGGGGGGCTTTTCCCAGGCTTCTCACCCTCCCACCCCCAAGCCTCGGGTTTTATTTGCAAAAATCAGGGTGATCCCCTCTGGTCTGCCTTTCCTGGAAAGCACCTGCTGGCTGTGGTGAGAAGAAATTGAAAATCCAGAAGGGAAGAGAAACCTTGAAAAGCTCCAGGAGAACATTGGGCACTGCAGCTGAACCCACCACCCCCTGGAGAGGAGCTTCCTGGTGGTTTTTTTTGGGTTTTTTTGGATGCTTTACACACAGGGGGATTGTTCCAGAGCTGCTGGGATGCTGTTCAGGTTTTGCCATGTTTGCTTCTCTCTCCCTTGGTGCCAGGGAAGGTCCCCAAGCAGCGAGGGGCCCTGGCTCTGCAGCTTTCCCGCTGCCATCAGTCACTCTCCCATGAATTAGGTTTGTTTCTCCTTGGTTTATTTGTGGTTTTGCCTCTCTGGCTTGGCAGGTACTTTTTTTGGATGAGTTCTTAACTTCTCCTTGGTCCTTCTATCCCTGCCTCAAAGCCTGGGTCTATAGAGAGCCCCTTTTTTATTTATTTTTTAATTATTTTTTTTTAAATGGTCAATCCTGAGACGAAAAATATTGGATTTCCCATCTTGCATTAACTCTGCAAACATGTGGAGAGGACATCTTAGGTAAACTGACATCCAGTGGTCCTGGCTGGCTTCCCTCCTTCCTCTAAATGAGCTTTCCTTGTTCTCCTGTCCCTCCAGGCAATATTTAAAACAGGAAAGTCTGGACAAGAAAAGGAAAGAGTTGGACACCAATGGCTGGGCCTTGCTCAGTAAGAAGAGCCAGGTAGGTCTGGAGGGTCTCTCTTGGGCTTTGCTTTTCTTCCTGGTTGGTTTTCCATTTTTCCTGGTGACTCCAGATGGTGGCCAAATCCCAGATCTTGTGGCCAGGCTGCTTTGTTATCCCACCTGGGAGCAGAAGGGGATTTCTGAGCCCTGCTGCCACCTCCATGCCTGCTGCCACCCTCTTGTCTTCTGCTGGCATTGCAGCCCTGGAATCATCAAATCCTGGGATGATTTGGGTTGCTGGGACCTTAAAGCCTCCCCAGTGCCACCCCCCTGCCATGGGGACACCTCCCCCCAGCCCAGGGGGCTCCAAACCCCATCCCAACCTTCAGCACCTCCAGGGATGGGGCAGCCACAGCTTCTGGGGACACCCAGGGGCTCCCCCCCCTCCCAGGGAAGAATTTCTCCCTCATCTCCAACCTCAAGCTCCCCTCGGACACTTTCAAGCTGTTCCCCCTCCTCCCATCCCTCCAGGGCCTCATCCCAAATCCATCCCCAACATTCCTGGAGGTGCCTCCTGGAGGTGTCTGAGGGTACTTGAGGTGCTGGAAGTTGCTCCAAGGTCTCCCCACACTCTACCTCCTTATGTTTTATTTGAGGAGGTTCCTTCCCTTGGAGCTTTCCATCTTTAGAAGGTGGGAAGTGGGGAAGTGGCTCCTATGGGAAGCAGCAGTTGGGTTTTGTGTCCTTGTTTTTCAGGAGATCCCTCAGCAGATGAATGGCAGTGACTGTGGGATGTTTGCCTGCAAATATGCTGACTGCATCACCAAAGACAAACCCATCAACTTCACCCAGGTAACCCCCCCCCCTGCCCCTCCTGCTCAGGGATAACCCCTGAGCCTTATTGGGGCAAATCCTTTTTGGCCTCTTTTCTCTGGGGGATTTAAAGTGTCCCCCTCCCCCCCCCCCAGCTCATGGTGCTGCTCCTCAGAGTGAAGTGACCCAAAGCATCATTTTGGTTCTTCTCATCCTGCAAAATTCAGAGAAACCCAGAAAGTTCTTGTGGAGCTGGGGGAGAATTTGGGGAGGGGGAAAAGGGGACACACAGACCCTGAGGGTCACGGAATGTGGGGCTGGAAGGGACCTCAAGGAAGTTCCCATAGAACTGGGGGAGAATTTGGGGAGGGGGAAAAGGGTGGGAGGACACACAGCCTGAGGGTCACAGAATGTGGGGCTGGAAGGGACCTCAAAGTTCTTGTAGAGCTGGGAGAGAATCTGGGGAGGGGGAAAAGGGCAGGACAGACCCTGACCTCAAAGAAGTTCTTGTAGAGTTGGGAGGGATTTGGGGAGGGGGAATAGGGGACACACAGACCCTGAGGGTCACAATGTGGGGCTGGAAGGGACCTCAAGGAAGTTCCCATAGAGCTGGGAGAGGGACACACACACAGCCACCCCCACCCATCCCAAGGGGTTGGAAGGGACCTCAAGGAAGTTCCTATAGAGCTGGGGGGGAATTTGGGGAGGGGGAAAAGGGGGAGACAGACTCCAAACTGGAGCCAGGATTCCAGGGGGGGTCTCCCAGGGCAGAGCAGAACCTCCCTGGATCTGCTGGACACACTTTTCCTGATGCCCCCCAGGCCACCCTTGGCCACCAGGACCCATTCCTGACCCCTGGGGAATTTCCTCCTTGGGGACACATGGAGAAAATTCCAAATTGTTCCTTGTGAGCCATCCTGGGGGTCCCTGAGCCATCCTGGGGGCTCCTCTTGTGCTCAGATCCCTGGGGCAGGACCCCACTTCAGCTCCCAGACCCCTTCCAGATCCCAGTTAATGGAATGGAATGGAACCAGCAGCTTGAATTTTAGTGCTATTGATCCTCACCAACCTCCCTCCCACTTTGGGAATATTTTCCTGCTAATTATTTTTTTGAAATGAAAAAAAAATAAAAAAATCCTCAGAGCTTCGGGATCTCATCCCCTGTCCCCTTCCCTAAGAAATTCCCCCCAGGAGAGGCCCCATCTTCCAAAGCTGCTCCCAGGGGACCAGAGGAGGGGCTGCCCAGTTCCTGCTCCACACTGATGGGGTTTTTTTCCCCTTTTTTTCCTCTTCTTTTCCCCTCTCCCCCCCCAAAGCAACACATGCCCTACTTCCGCAAGCGGATGGCCTGGGAGATTCTCCATCGGAAGCTCCTCTGATGCTGGGAAGGGCCAGGAGCTGCTTTTCCATCACCAGATTGTAGCAGAAGTGCCCAGATTTTCCCATTCCTTCAGCTGCCCGGGAGGCTTCAGGCAAAGCCCCAGAAACCTCCTCTCCTTCGGGTTTCATTTGGGATAAAAACTCCACTCATGGACCAAGGCACAACAGGAACCTTCAGAAGCACATTTGTCATCCCCCCCTTTTTTAATTTTCTTTTTTTTTGGGTGGGTTTGGACTCCAAAACCTTTTCACCAGCAATTTTTCAGGTGCTGAGACTTGAGGGGGAACTTTGAGGAACTTTCTTTTGGATTTTTGGGGTTTTTTTTTTTTTTTTTTCCTTTTTGCTCCCACCTTTGAGCTGATGGTGTGACTTGGAGGGGGGGGAGGCTGAATTCCAGGGGAGGGGAAGACACTTTGGGCTCTGGATACTCTTTGCTCTGAGTCAGTTGAGAAAAAAAACCTCATTTTTGGGGTGGGTTTAAGGGGGGTTTTATCTAGAGGAACATTTTTTTTTCTGTGTTATCTCTCAGCCAGCATCTCCTCACCCATCCCAAACTCTGCCCTCATCTTAAATTTATAACCTTGGCATCCCAGATGGGGCCTTTGGAGAAACCCCCTGATATCCAGGAGGAGCTGGAGGATCCCTGGAAATAATTCCTTGAACTTTGTTCAAGTTCTACTTTTTACAGAGTTTTTCTCTCCCTGCAAGAATTTCCCAATTTTTTCACCTCAGCTCTTGACGGAACTCAGAAATTCAGGTACCAAACCCTGGAGCAGAGCTGATGCACCCTTGAATGGTTTTGTAGATAACTTAGAAATTATTTCTCTGTGGTTTTTGGGTTTGTTTTTTTAATTTTATTTTATTTCTGGAGTGACAAAGAACAAAACTTCTGTGTGCATTGGGCTGGCTCTGGGATTTCCTCTGCCCCAGCTTCCCCTCCTCGCAGGAGCTCCAGAGTTTTTTTATCACCTTTGTCCTGGCTCCCAGGGGCTGAACAGGAAAAATCCCTCCCCTTATTTTCTTTTAACTTTTCAGTCAGATTTTGCTCATTTTTTACCCCGGGGGTGATGCTGGGTTCCAGGTTGTCAGAACCTTTTCCAAAGGGACCTCTGAAGACGTGCAGCTCCAGGACGAGCCGTGGCCCCCTCCCTCCTGCCTGAAGTGTTCAGAAGCACTTAAACCCTAAAAAAAAACACACAAAAAAAACATTTTGGGGGCTGCTTCTGAATTTTTTGCCTCCTCCAGGCTCCTTCCTTGGCCTCGGGTGGGGCCATGCTGATGCTTGCAGATGGTTTAATTTATTCTCACCGGCTCCTCGTGTACAGAAACCTTTTTATTTTTTTCTTGCCCAGTCCAAGTCAAGAAACAACGTCCACTTTTTGTATTTTTTGTCTCCAGAGACAGGAGGGATATTTTCTACACTTTTTTTCTCAACCTGCAAGCTGGAGTTTTGTACAAAAAATTCCCCCCTTTTGCCTCCCATTTTCTTCACCCCCCCCCTCTCCCCAAGGTCGTGGTGTTTGTAGCTTGGTTTGTAGCCTTCCCTCTCCCCTCTGGGTGTTTTCTACTTCATTTATTACCTTTTTTTCTATCTTTTACTGCAAGTAAAGAGCTGAGGAAAACAAAACCAAAAAAAAAAGAATTAATCCTTTCTCTCTTTTTTTTATTTTTTTTATTTTTTTTTTTTCTCTCATCTGTTGGGATTCTCAGGAACTGCCCAAACCTTGCTGTGAAGTTTCAGGGCCTGGAGTTGAAATAAATCCTTGGGGTGCTCCTAATTTTGGGGGGTTTTAGCCCAATTTAATGGGTGAAAACATTTTAGGGGCTTCGGGGGAGATTCTGCTCCTCCAGTAGCAGCTTCCCCCCAGGAGCTTGGGGCTGAAAGAGCTTCTTACAATGAAGCAAAATCAACAACTTGGGGTTTTTTTTGGCTCTTTCCTCCTCAAAAAAAACCAAAAACCCAGGAGGGCAGAGACTGCTCCTCTCAAAGGCTTCTTGTGCCTGGGGACCCTGAGGAGGCTCCCACCTCCTCCCTGCCCTCCGTGGCCACCAAAAATGCATTCAGCTTTTATTCCTCCTTTTTTTTTTTTTTTTTTTTTTTTTGCCTTATTAATAGAATAAATCATCTCCTCCAGGACTGTGGGGATTTTCAGGTCATATTGACTTTTTTTTTTTTTTTTTTTTTTTTTTTTTTTTTTAACTTTTCTTGGATCCTGATTCCTAGACAGGAGTAATTTCATTTTTTTTAATTTTTTAATTTTATTTTTTTTTTGGCCCCTTCTTTCCAAAAAAGCCACTGGAGAACGTCCCAAAGTCCCCACTCTCCTACCCCACCACTCAATGCTCCATTCAGCTCTTCCCAAAGCTCTGCCTGGAATTTTTGGGCTTTATTCCATACTTCCAGAACCTTCCTCCTGCCCTCCCCTTTCTTGGGGGGCAGGGGAGGGGGGGAGGTTTTTCCACGTCCTCCTGGGGTGTTTTGGGGGGGTTTGGGCCATGAGCTGCAGGTAAAAACATTCCAGATTTTTCTGGGATAGAGTTGGGTTTGGGAGCTCCTGCAGGTGAGGTGGCATCTGCCCTGGGGACGCCCCTGTCCCCCCCCCCAAAAAAAAACAAAACAGGGGGGAACCAAGAGTTGGAGCTGTGGAAGCTTTGGGTTCGGGGATGTCCCCAGCCTGGGGGCTGAGCTTGTCCCTGGCCAGCACCAAAGTGTCCCCAAGGTCCTGGGGAGTTGGGGACGTCCTGAGGGGGTTGGGGACACCTGGGATATTTGGGGACATTGGAGCTTCCTGACCAAATCTTTGGGTTTTGTGGGTGCTGACCCCCACCCATCCCCCAGGGGGGGCCCTTTGGCTCCCAGCCCCCCCCGGACTGGTTCCCAGTGGGGACCTGGATTTGGGGGGACACACACACAGGTGACCTTGTTTTTTGGGGTGGGGGGTTGCACTTTGGGGGGGGGGGGGATGATGTATTTTGGGGGCAGGGGATGCATTTGGGGGGGAATGATTTATTTTTGGAGTTTTTGCCTCCTGGGGGGTGTTGGACTCTGAGCCCCCAAATTTGAGGGGGGGGGGGAGAAATTTTTATTGATCTCTGCGGTGGGGTTTGGGTGCCCCCATCCCACTGGGGGTGTTCCAGGGGTTTATTTGAAGGGGTTTGTGCTTTGGGTCAAATTCTTAGTGTTTAAGGAGGGGGTGGGGGTTGACCCCCACATCCTCTTCCCGCCCCCATCTTTTATTTTAGGGAGGGGGGAGGGAATTTTAGCAGCCCCCCCAAACCCCCCCCCTCAGAACTGAGCACCCTGAGGACCTCTGCGTGCCTCAGTTTCCCCTCTTACCCCCCCCAAGAGCTGGAAACAGTGTGACCCCCCCCCCCCAAAAAAAAAAACAAAAAACACCCCCCCCCCTGCAGACTTTTCCTCCCCAAATCCCAGGGTGGGGGCTGCACACTTCATCAACACCCCTGACTTTAATTCCTCTTAACGACCCCTCCAGGATCCCCCCCCCCCGCTGTTTATTTTTCCCTCCACAGCCAAAAAAAAAAACCAACAAAAACCCAACCCCCCCTCCCCCCCCAACCCCGATCTCCATTCAAGCCGCAGGACCCTCGGGTTGCTTTTTTTTTTTTTTTTTTTTCCGTGTTTCTTTAAGGTTTTTTTATTTATTTAATTTTTTTCCTGCCCCCCCCCCTCCCCCGATTTTTTTAAAAATTAATTTTATTTTTTCGGCTCAGGAGGACACAGAGGGCGCCTTTGTGCCCGCCCAGAGGACGCCGCGGGGCAGCTCTGGCTTTTTGCCACCGCAAATATTTTTTTTTTTTTGGGGGGGGGGGGGCACACACGGGACACAAAAAGCATCAAAAGCTGCCGAAGCCTCCAAAAAAAAAAAAAAAGGGAAAAAAAATGGGGTGAAACACCCACCCCCCCCCCGAAGAGGTTTGGGGGGTTTGGGGTTTTTTTTTGGGGGGGGTTTAGGGTTTGTTTTTTGGGGGGGGTGATGTGAGCATGATGGGGGGGTCCCCGTGTTCGGTTCTGCCTGGGTTTGGGGTCATTTTGGGGGGGGGGGGGCACATTTGGGGTTGTCTCTTGGTTTTGGGATGGATAAATGGGGGGGTGCAGAGCAAGCTTGGGGGGGGGGCGGCATCGGGAATTTGGGGAGGGCATCGGGAATGGGGGGGGCATCAGGAATTGGGGGGGAACATCAGGAATTTTGGGATGTGCCCCCCGCCCTTCCCTGGTGACCCCAAATATCCGCCAATCCCCCCCCGGGGGGGGTCATTTGGGTGATTTTTGGAGGAGGGGGGGGATGAGCTCCGAGACGGCCCCCCCCCCCCCAGCCCCCCCGGGGTGGGTGAGAAATGGGTCAGAATCGGGGTTTTTGTTGCTCTTTTCGGTAATTCCCACGATTTCGCTGCAAAACGGGGGTTGGGGGGGGGGGGGGAGTGTCCGCCCCGACCCCCCCGCGATACTTTCACCCCCGACTCCCCCCCCCCTTCTATCTCCGGCCTCTTTCCAGCCTCATTAACTCGGGATAATCGCGACTCAATTAGCGCCAGTTCCTCCCCTCCCCCCCCCCCCCCCGCAGCCTTGAGCCCTCGTTTTAAATTGGGGGGGGTCAAAAAGCCCCCATGGAACCCCGAATGAGGTTGTTGCGGGTTTTGGTTTTTTTTTTTGAGGGGGGTTTCGCGGCTCCCAAAGTTTTTATTTAAGTTGTGGCTTCTCCACTGTCTCGTATCAGGGTTGTGCTTGGGGGGGGGGGGGGTTTCACCCAATTTTTTTCTTTGAGGGGTGCTATAAATATTTTTTTGGGGGGGTTTACGAAGGTGTGGGGAGGGACGCCCTCCTCCCAATTTTTTTTTTGGTGTTACGGTTAAAAATAATAGGGGGGAGGAAAAGTGCGCGAAACCCCCGCTTTTAAAATAATAATAAAAAAATTAAAATAATATGAAAAAAAAGACCAAAATCACCACGATCGCCCTCAAAACCCCCCGTCCCCCCCCCCCGCCAGGCAGCTCCAAAGGGGGCTTTGTACCTTTCCCAAAGAGTCCCCTTTTCATCCCAAGCTCGGGAGGAGGAGGAGGAGGAGAAGGCGGAGGAAGGGGCCGGTACCGGGGGCGAATTTGACATCAGCTCAAAAAAATGCAGCCCCCCCCCCCCCCCCAAAAGGGCCCCCTGCCCACCTTTAAGGGGGGGGGGGTCGTGGACAAAGGGGCTGTGTGTGCATCCACCCCCAAACTGGGGGAAAAAAAGGGAATTTTTAGTGCTGGGAGGGAAAGTTTTGGGGGATGTTGGGTTATTCCCCCCCTTTTTAAAGCGAGATTTAAATCTAATTTTTTTTTTGGGGGGTGGGGAAAGGAATTTCCCCCCCCCCCCCACGATATTAAAGGTAGAAAATGAATGGAGGATTCATTTTGATCTTGAAAACTTACGTTTGAAATGAAAATAGTGGAGATTTTGGGCTCGGAAAATACCGAATTAAATATTAATGAGGGGGGGGAAGTGGGGGGGTTAAAAAAAAA
>NW_027286011.1:0-54218 GCF_036169615.1 Heliangelus exortis
TTTTGTGGGACCCAAAAAACCCGGGGTCTACGTCAACCTCTGCAAATACACCCGCTGGCTCCAGGACACCATGAGGAGGAACTGAGGAGACCCCAAAAAAAAAACCCCCAAAAAAAAAAACCCCAAAAAAAACCCGGAAAAAACCCTGAAAAAGCCTCGAAAAAACCTCGAAAAAACCTCGAAAAAAGCCCCAAAAAACCTCAAAAAAAGCCCAAAAAACCCCCAAAAAAGCCCAAAAAACCCAAAAAAAGCCCAAAAAACCCCAAAAAAAGCCCAAAAAACCCCCCAATACCCCCCCCAAAAAAAACCCCGAAAAAACCTCGAAAAAACCTCGAAAAAAGCTTGAAAAAGCCCAAAAAAACCTCAAAAAAAAAGCCCAAAAACCCTCAAAAAAAGCCCAAAACCCCCAAAAAAATCCCAAAAAACCCCCAAAAAAGCCCAAAACCCCCCCCCAAAAAAAAAAACCCTGAAAAAACCTCGAAAAAAGCTCAAAAAAAGCCCCAAAAACCTCAAAAAAAGCCCCAAAAAACCCCAAAAAAAGCCCCAAAAAAGCCCAAAAAAGCCCCAAAAAAACCCAAACCCCCCCAAAAAAACCCCCCTGACTTCCTCCTCCTCCTCCTCCTCCTCCGAGGCCCCCGGGGCCGGCGGGTCCGAGCCCCTGGTGGCTTCTTGGGGTCGGGAGTTGGAGCCTTCCCAAAGTTCCTGAGGAATAAAAAAATCTTGGAGGTGGCTCCTGGGAAGGGTTTGGAGGGGGGGGAGGGGCAGGGGGGGCCTCTCGGCCAATGGGGACGCTGGAGACCCCAAGGTGGGTGACGTCACCACTGGGTGGCCCCAAGGTGGGTCCCGTGACCTCTGGGTGGCCCTGGTGACCCCAACACCCAGTGGTGACCCCAAGGTGGGTCCCGTGACCTCTGGGTGACACTGGTGACCCCAAGGTGGGTGACGTCACCACGGGGTGGCCCTGGTGACCCCGACACCCAATGGTGACCCCAAGATGGGTCCCATCACCCTTGGGTGGCCCTGGTGACCCCACCATGGATCAGACCACGAGGAGGTGACCCTGGTGACCCAAGGTGGGTCCCATCACCACTGGGTGGCCCTGGGTGACCCCGACACCCAATGGTGACCCCAAGATGGGTCCCGTGACCTCTGGGTGGCCCCGGTGACCCAACATGGGTGATGTCACCATTGGGTGACACTGGTGACCCCAAGGTGGGTCCCATCACTACTGGGTGACACTGGTGACCCCGAGGTCACTTGGACCTTGCACAAGTGTCACCTCCTCTCTTCCATGTGGACTGGGGGTGAACTGGAGGGACTGGGGGGAACTGGGAGGGACTGGAGGTGACTGGGAGGGGCTGGGGGAAACTGGGAGGGACTGGGAAGGACTGGGAGGGACTGGGGGTGACTGGGAGGGGGTGGAGGTGAACTGGGAGGGACTGGGGGGAAATTGGGAGGGACTGGGGGGGGAGGGACTGGAGGGAACTGGGAGGGACTGGGGGGAACTGGAAGAACTGGGGGAACTGGAGGGACTGGGGGGGGAGGGACTGGAGGGAACGGGGAGGGACTGGGGGAACTGGGAGGGACTGGGGAGAACTGGGAGGGACTGGAGGGAACTGGGAGGGACTGGGGGGAACTGGGAGGGACTGGAGGTGAACTGGGAGGGACTGGAGGTGAACTGGGAGGGACTGGGGGAAATGGGAAGGACTGGGGGTGACTGGAGGGGGGAGGGAAGAACTGGGAGGGGGTGAGGGTGAACTGGAGGGACTGGGAGGGACTGGGGGAACTGGGAGGGACTGGGGGAACTGGGATGGACTGGGGAAAGTGGGAGGACTGGGGGGAACTGGGAGGGACTGGGAGGGGGTGAAGGTGAACTGGGAGGGACTGTTGGTGACTGGGAGGGGGTGGGGGTGAACTGGAGGAACTGGGAGGGGGTGGGGGTGAACTGGGAGAGACTGGGGATGAACTGGGAGGTGGTGGGGTTGAACTGGGAGGGAGCGGTGGTGACTCGGAGGAAACTGGGAGGCACTGGGAGGAAACTGGGCGAACCGGTTGGGCCCCTGCCCCTCCCCCCAGCGCTGCTGTGACGTCAGCACCAGCAGCCAATCCCAGCAGGGCTTGGAGGGGGGGTGGGGGGAGGGTCCTTGTCCCCACGGGGCCCTTTTAGGTCCCCAAATCCCCTCCCCCTCCCCCCCCCGGGTGCTCCCACGGGGGACCTCGTGTCCCCTCCCCCACCCCCCCCCACCCAGCCTCGTGGGGGGGGGTCACCCGTGGGTGGGATCCAGGGACCCTTCTGGATCCCAGAATTCCATGGAAAAATTCCCTGTGGGGGGGCACCCACGGGTGGGATCCTGGGAAAAGGTCCCCGTGGAAAAGGTCCCCACGAGTGGGCTCTGGGGACCCTTCTGGATCCAGGAATTCCATGGAAAAATTCCCCGTGGGGGGGTCACCCGTGGGTGGGATCCGGGGACCCTTCTGGCTCCCAGAATTCCATGAAAAAATTCCCTGTAGGGGGGTCACCCACGGGTGGGATCCTCGGAAAAGGTCCCCGTGGGGGGGGGTCACCCACGGGTGGGATCCTGGGGACCCTTCTGGCTCCCGGAATTCCATGAAAAAATTCCCTGTGGGGGGGTCACCCGTGGGTGGGCTCTGGGGACCCTTCTGGCTCCCAGAATTCCATAGAAAAAATTCCCTGGGGGGGGGTCACCCACGAGTGGGATCCGGGGTCCCATCTGGATCCCGGAATTCCATGGAAAAATTCCCCGTGGGGGGGTCACCCACGGGTGGGCTCTGGGGACCCTTCTGGCTCCCAGAATTCCGTGGAAAAGTCCCGTGGGGGGGTCACCCACGAGTGGGATCCTGGGGACCCTTCTGGATCCCAGAATTCCATGAAAAATTCCACGTGGGGGAGGGGGTCACCCGTGGGTGGGATCCTGGGAAAAGGTCCCCGTGGGGGGGGTCACCCGTGGGTGGGCTCCGGGGACCCTTCTGGATCCCAGAATTCCATGAAAAAATTCCCTGTGGGGGGGTCACCCACGAGTGGGATCCTGGGAAAAGGTCCCCGTGGAAAAGGTCCCCACGAGTGGGCTCTGGGGACCCTTCTGGATCCAGGAATTCCATGGAAAAATTCCTCGTGGGGGGGGGTCACCCAAGAGTGGGATCCTGGGGACCCTTCTGGCTCCCAGAATTCCATGGAAAAGGTCCCTGTGGGGGGGGTCACCCACGAGTGGGATCCTGGGAAAAGGTCCCTGTGGAAAAGGTCCCCACGAGTGGGATCCTGGGGACCCTTCTGGATCCCAGAATTCCATGAAAAAATTCCCTGTGGGGGAGTCACCCGTGGGTGGGCTCTGGGGACCCTTCTGGCTCCCAGAATTCCATGGAAAAGGTCCCCGTGGGGGGGTCACCCACGAGTGGGATCCTGGGGACCCTTCTGGCTCCCAGAATTCCATGAAAAAATTCCCCGTGGGGGAGGGGGTCACCCGTGGGTGGGCTCTGGGGACCCTTCTGGATCCAGGAATTCCATGGAAAAGTCCCGTGGGGGGGTCACCCACGGGTGGGATCCTGGGAAAAGGTCCCCGTGGAAAAGGTCCCCACGAGTGGGATCCTGGGGACCCTTCTGGATCCAGGAATTCCATGAAAAAAATTCCTCGTGGGGGGGGTGACCCACGGGGTGGGATCCTGGGGACTCTTCTGGCTCCCAGAATTCCACGGAAAAGGTCCCTGTGGGGGGGGTCACCCACGAGTGGGATCCTGGGAAAAGGTCCCTGTGGGGGGGTCACCTGTGGGTGGGCTCTGGGGACCCTTCTGGATCCCAGAATTCCATGAAAAAATTCCCTGTGGGGGAGTCACCCGTGGGTGGGCTCTGGGGACCCTTCTGGCTCCCAGAATTCCATGGAAAAGTCCCGTGGGGGGGTCACCCACGAGTGGGATCCTGGGGACCCTTCTGGATCCCGGAATTCCATGAAAAAATTCCTCGTGGGGGGGGGTCACCCGTGGGTGGGATCCGGGGACCCTTCTGGATCCCAGAATTCCATGAAAAAATTCCCTGTGGGGGGGTCACCCACGAGTGGGATCCTGGGAAAAGGTCCCCGTGGAAAAGGTCCCCACGAGTGGGATCCTGGGGACCCTTCTGGATCCCGGAATTCCTTGGAAAAATTCCTCGTGGGGGGGGGTCACCCGTGGGTGGGCTCTGGGGACCCTTCTGGATCCAGGAATTCCATGGAAAAGTCCACGGCTCCTCCTGGATTGGGAGGGAATCCCAGGAGGGGCTGGAATTCCCATGGATCAGGAGGGAATCCCAGAAGGAGCTGGAATTCCCTTGGATCAGGAGAGATTCCCAGGAGGAGCTGGGATTGCCTCTGGATCCATGGGAATTCCAGCTCCTTCTGGGAATCCCTCCTGATCCATGGGAATTCCAGCTCCTCCTGGATCAGGAGAGAATCCCAGAAGGAGCTGGAATTCCCATGGATTGAGAGGGATTCCAAGGAGGAGCTGGAATTCCCATGGATTGGAAGAGAATCCCAGGAGGAACCGGAATTCCCATGGATCCAGAGGCAATCCCAGCTCCTCCTGGGAATCCCTTCCAATCCATGGGAATTCCAACTCCTCCTGGATCAGGAGAAATTCCCAGAAGGAGCTGGAATTCCCATGGATTGGAAGGGACCTCCTGGAATCCCGGGAGGAGCTGGAATTCCCATGGATCCAGAGGCAATCCCAGCCCCTCCTGGGATTCCCTCCCAATCCATGGGAATTCCAGCTCCTCCTGGATCAGGAGGGATTCCCAGGAGGGGCTGGAATTCCCTTGGATTGGGAGGGAATCCCAGGAGGAGCTGGAATTCCCATGGATCCAGAGGGAATCCCAGGAGGGGCTGGAATTCCCATGGATTGGAAGGGACCTCCTGGAATCCTGGGAGGAGCTGGAATTCCCATGGATCAGGAGGGAGTCCCAGAAGGAGCTGGAGTTCCCATGGATTGGGAGAGATTCCCAGGAGGGGCTGGAATTCCCTTGGATCCAGAGGGATTCCCAGAAGGAGCTGGAATTCCCATGGAATGGAAGGGACCTCCTGGAATCCCGGGAGGAGCTGGAATTCCCATGGATTGGGAGGGATTCCCAGAAGGAGCTGCAATTCACTTGGATCAGGAGGAAATCCCAGAAGGAGCTGGAATTCCCATGGATCCAGAGGCAATCCCAGCTCCTCCTGGAATCCCTTCCTGATCCATGGGAATTCCAACTCCTCCTGGATCAGGAGGAATTCCCATGGATCCAGAGGGAATCCCAGAAGGAGCTGGAATTCCCATGGATCCAGAGGCAATCCCAGCCCCTCCTGGGATTCCCTCCCAATCCATGGGAATTCCAGCTCCTCCTGGATCAGGAGAGAATCCCAGGAGGGCCTGGAATTCCCATGGATCAGGAGGGAATCCCAGAAGGGGCTGGAGTTCCCATGGATCCAGAGGCAATCCCAGCTCCTCTTGGGAATCCCTCCCAATCCATGGGAATTCCAGCTCCTCCTGGATCAGGAGAGAGTCCCAGGAGGAGCTGGAATTCCCATGGATTGGAAGGGACCTCCTGGAATCCCGGGAGGAGCTGGAATTCCCATGGATCAAAAAAAAAAAAAAACCCCAAAAAATTCCCTCGGGATCTCCAGCTCCCCCCAAACTCTGGGATGAATTTTCCAGGCTCAGGGATCACTCCGGAATTTTTCTCCCAGGAATTTCCCCATTCCCAGCTCCCAACTCCAAGCCCAGGAATTCCGGAGCCGCCAGCTCAGCAGCTCCAGGTCCTGAGTCAGCTCCGGGTTCGGAATTCCGGGCGGGATTCGGCTCCTTGGGTTTCTCCACCCTTTAATTAATTGGCTCTTAACGACCTGGAGCCGATCCCAAATTTCCTCCTGGCTCCCTCGGGAAGGGCCCCGGGAGCTCCGGAGCTGATCCTGAAAATTCCAAAGGGAGGGGAAAAAAAATAAAATAAAAAAAAATGGGAATTGGGGGGAAGGGATTGGGGAGGCCAAGGGGGGATCAAGGGATCCAATGGGAAAAGGGGGGGGGGTTTGGATCTTCCGGAACCGTGGGAAGAGGGATTGGACCCTCTGGAATATTGGGAAGAGCGATTGGACCTCTCGGAATATTGGGAAGAGGGATTGGATCTTCTGGAATCCCAGTGGGGATCAAGGGATCCAATGGGAAGTGGGGGGGGGGGTTTGGATCTTCCGGAACCGTGGGAAGAGGGATTGGACCTCCTGGAATCATGGGAAGAGGGATTGGACCTCTCGGAACCGTGGGAAGAGGGATTGGACCTCTTGGAATCCCAGTGGGGATCAAGGATCCAGTGGGAAAAGGGGGGGGGATTGGATCTTCCGGAACCAGGGAAAAGGGATTGGATCTTCCAGAACCATGGGAAGAGGGATTGGACCTCCTGGAATCATGGGAAGAGGGATTGGACCCTCTGGAATATTGGGAAGAGGGATTGGACCTCTCGGAACCAGAGAAGAGGGATTGGACCTCTTGGAATATTGGGAAGAGGGATTGGATCTTCTGGAATCCTAGTGGGGATCAAGGGATCCAATGGGAAGTGGGGGGGGGTTTGGATCTTCTGGAACCGTGGGAAGAGGGATTGGACCCTCTGGAATATTGGGAAGAGGGATTGGACCTCTCGGAACCATGGGAAGAGGGATTGGACCCTCTGGAATCGTGGGAAGAGGGATTAGACCTCTCGGAACCAGGGAAGAGGGATTGGACCCTCTGGAATCATGGAAAAGGGATTGGATCTTCTGGAATCCCAGTGGGGATCAAGGGATCCAATGGGAAAAGGGGGGGGTTTGGATCTTCCGGAACCAGGGAAAAGGGATTGGATCTTCCAGAACCGTGGGAAGAGGGATTGGACCCTCTGGAATCCCAGGAGAGGGATTGGACCTCTCAGAACCCCCCCCCCTCAAAAAATGACCCTGGGGACATCAGTGTCACCCCCACCCCCCCCCTGGGACCCCGCCCTGGGACCCCCCCACCCTGAGCCCCCCACCCTGAGACCCCCAGGGACCCTTAGGACCCTCCCCCCACCCTTGGGACCCCCCCCCCATCCCCTGGGACCCCACCCCGAGACCCCCACCCTGACACCCCCCAGGGACCCTCAGGACCCCCCCCCCCCATCCTTGGGACCCCCCCCCCCATCCCCTGGGACCCCACCCTATACTGGGACCCCCACCCTGAGACCCCCACCCTGACCCCCCCCAACCCCTGAGACCCCCACCCAGCCCCCCCCACCCCCCCCGAGCAGCCTCCAGGCCACGTTGGGGGTGTCTGGGTCCCCCCCCACCCTGGGACCCCCACCCTGAGACTCCTAGGACCCTCATGACCCCCCCCACCCTGAGACCCCTCTGGGACCCCCCAGAGACCCTCAGGACCCCCCCCACCCTTGGGACCCCCACCCTGAGACCCTTAGGACCCTCAGGACCCCCCCCCACCCTTGGGACCCCCCCCCCCATCCCCTGGGACCTCACCCTATACTGGGACCCCCCACCCCAAGACCCCCACCCTGAGACCCTTAGGACCCCCCCCCACCCATGGGACCCCCCCCCCCCATCCCCTGGGACCCCCACCCCGAGACCCCCACCCTGACACCCCCCAGGGACCCTTAGGACCCCCCCCCACCCTTCGGCCCCCCCCCCCCATCCCCTGGTACCCCACCCTATACTGGGACCCCCACGCTGGGACCCTTAGGACCCTCAGGCTCCCCCCCCCACCCTTGGGACCCCCCCCCGTCCCCTGGGACCCCTCCCTGGGACCCCCACCCTGACACCCCCCAGGGACCCTTAGGACCCCCCCCCCCATCCCCTGGGACCCCACCCTATACTGGGACCCCCACCCTGGGACCCTCACCCTGAGACCCTTAGGACCCTCAGGACCCCCCCCCCACCCTTGGGACCCCCCCCTGCCCCCTGAGACCCCCACCCAGCCCCTCCACCCCCCCTGAGCAGCCTCCAAGCCGCACTGGGGGGTGTCTGGGACCCCCCCTGAGACCCTTAGGACCCTCAGGACTCCCCCCCCCCAAACTCTGGGACCCCCCCTTGAGACCCCCACCCTGGGACCCCCCACCCCGAGACCCCCACCCTGAGACCCCCCAGGGACCCTCAGGACCCCCCCCCCACCCTTGGGACCCCCCCCCCATCCCCTGGGACCCCACCCTATACTGGGACCCCCACCCTGGGACCCCCACCCTGACACCCCCCATCCCCTGGGACCCCCACCCAGACCCCCACCCAGCCCCCCCACTCCCCCCTGAGCAGCCTCCAGGCCACGTGGGGGGTGTCTGGGTGCCCCCCCTGGGACCCCCACCCCAAGACCCCCACCCAGAGACCCTTAGGACCCTCAGGACCCCCCCCACCCTTGGGACCCCCCCCCCCGTCCCCTGGGACCCCCACCCTGACACCCCCACCCCGAGACCCTTAGGACCTCCAGAACCCCCCCCCCCCCACCCATGGGACCCCCACCCTGACACCTCCCAGAGACCCTCAGGACCCCCCCCCACCCTTGGGACCCCCACCCTGAGACCCTTAGGACCCTCAGAACCCCCCCCACCCTGACACCCCCACCCATGGGACCCTCCCCCATCCCCTGGGACCCCCACCCTGACCCCCCCCACCCTTGGGACCCCCACCCAGCCCCCCCAGCCCCCCCCTGAGCAGCCTCCAGGCCACATTGGGGGTGTCTGGGTGCCCCCCCCCCCCCCATTGTCCCCACCCCGGTGACGCCATTTCGGGTCCCTCCAAGCCTCGGGTGAGCTCACGGGTGGGTGGCACCCACGGGGCAGCTTTTAGGGCCACCCAAGTTGAGTCATTTCCCCCCCCCCCCACCCCCCCCACCCCCACCCAACCCCCCCCCCCCCACCCGTCCTACTTTGCACCCCAACTATAAATAAGGCCCCGAAGCACCAGCAGCACCACCCAGGCCTCCTCCTCCTCCTCTTCCTCCTCTTCCTCCTCCTCCAGGTGAGTCCCAGGTTCCTCGGGTGAAGGTTTGGGGGGGACTGGGGGGGCTTGGGGGGGGTTCGGGGGGGGTTTGGGGGGGGCTCAGGGGGGGTTTGGGGGGGTCGGGGGGGGATAATTCTTCTCCTCCTGGAGGGTTTTGGGGAGCCCAGGTTGAAGCCCATGAGGGGGTTCTGCTTGGGGGGGTTTTGGTGGCCCAGTTCAGGGGGTTGGTGGCCCAGTTGGGGTGGGTCTGTTGGGGGTTGGTGGCCCAGTTTGGGGTGGTTTTGGTGGCCCAGTTGGGGTGGTTCTGTTGGGGGTTGGTGGCCCAGTTTGGGGTGGTTCCGTTGAGGGTTGGTGGCCCAGTTTGGGGTGGTTCTGTGGGGGGTTGGTGGCCCAGTTTGGGGTGGTTTTGGTGGCCCAGTTGGGGTGGTCCAGTTGGGGGTTGGTGGCCCGGTTGGGGGTGGTTTTGGTGGCCCAGTTGGGGTGGTTTTGGGTGGCCCAGTTTGGGGTGGTTCTGTTGGGGGTTGGTGGCCCAGTTGGGGTGGTTCTGTGGGGGGTTGGTGGCCCAGTTTGGGGTGGCCCAGTTGGGATGGTCCTGTTGGGGGTTGGTGGCCCAGTTGGGGGGCTGGTAGTCCAGTTTGGGGTGGCCCAGTTTGGGGTGGTTTTGGTGGCCCAGTTGGGGTGGTTTTGGTGGTCCAGTTGGGGTGGTTTTGGTGGTCCAGTTGGGGTGGTTCTGTTGGGGGTTGGTGGCCCAGTTCAGGGGGTGGTGGTCCAGTTTGGGGTGGCCCAGTTGGGGGGGTGGTTCTGTTGGGGGTTGGTGGCCCAGTTGGGGGTGGTTTTGGTGGCCCAGTTGGGGGGCTGGGGGTCCGGTTTGGGGTGGCCCAGTTTGGGTGGTTCTGTTGGGGGTTGGTGGCCCAGTTTGGGGTGGTTTTGGTGGCCCAATTGGGGTGGTTCTGTTGGGGGTTGGTGGCCCAGTTCAGGGGGTGGTGGTCCAGTTTGGGGTGGTTCTGTTGGGGGTTGGTGGCCCAGTTTGGGGTGGTTCTGTGGGGGGTTGGTGGCCCAGTTTGGGGTGGTTTTGGTGGCCCAGTTGGGGTGCTGGTGGCCCAGTTTGGGGTGGCCCAGTTGGGGTGGTTCTGTTGGGGGTTGGTGGCACAGTTGGGTGTGGTTTTGGTGGCCCAATTGGGATGGTTCTGTTGGGAGTTTGTGGCCCAGTTTGGGGTGGTTCTGTGGGGGGTTGGTGGCCCAGTTGGGGGGCTGGGGGTCCAGTTTGGGGTGGCCCAGTTTGGGGTGGTTTTAGTGGCCCAGGTAGGGGGCTGGTGGTCCAGTTTGGGGTGGCCCAGTTGGGGTGGTTCTGTGGGGGGTTGGTGGCCCAGTTTGGGGTTGGTGGCCCAGTTTGGGGTGGTTTTGGTGGCCCAGTTGGGATGGTTCTGTCAGGGGTTGATGGCCCAGTTGAGGGGTTGGTGGCCCAGTTTGGGGTGGCCCAGTTGGGATGGTTCTGTTGGGAGTTGGTGGCCCAGTTGGGGTGGTTTGGGTGGCCCAGTTGGGGCCTTGTGGCCCAGTTTGGGGTGGCCCAGTTTGGGGTAGTTTTGGTGGCCCAGTTTGGGCCTGGTGGCCCAGTTGGGGCCTTCTGGCCCGGTTTGGGCCTTGTGGCCCAGTTGGGGCCTGGTGGCCCAGTTGGGGGTGGTTTTGGTGGCCCAGTTGGGGTGGTTTTGGTGGCCATGGGGTGGCCCCCATCCCCCCGTGGGTTCCAGGCCCCTTTCCCATCATCCCCTTCGCTTTCTTTACCTCAGAAATGGCTCCTGAGGGGCCCTGCGGCCTCCTCCTCCTCCTCCTCAGCGCCGGCTTCTTGGGGACCTCGCCGGGGAGAGCTCAGAACGGGGGGAACCAAGGAGATGAGAGTGAGTCCAAAAGCCCCTTTTTGGGGTTTTTTTTTAGGGTTTTTTTGGGTTTTTTGGGTTTTGGGGGTTTTTTTGGGTTTTTTTGGGGGGTTTTTTGGTTGGATCTCGGAGAAGTCCCACGGGACGCGGTGGGATGGGCTGAGGAGATCCCGGGGGAAGGGTTGAGGTTTGGAGAGGTGGTTTTGGTTTCTACCAAGAGGTAAAACCCAACCCCAACCCCAACCCCAACCCCAAACCCAACCTCAGGGCCCAGAGAAGGTCCCGGTCTGGGATCTTCTCCAGAAAGTCCTGAAGGAACCCAAAAAAAAACCCAAAAAATCCTCAGCGCCGGCTTCTTGGGGGCCTCGTTGGGGAGAGCTCAGATGGGGGGGAACCAAGAGATGAGAGCAAGTCCAAACCCCCTTTTTTTGGGTTTTTTTTAGGGTTTTTTGGGTTTTTTGGGGTTTTAGGGTTTATTTGGGGTTTTTTGGGGTTTTTTTGGGGGGCTTTTTGGTTGGATCTTGGAGAAGTCCCACGGGACGCGGTGGGACGGGCTGAGGAGATCCCGGGGGAAGGGTTGAGGTTTGGAGAGGTGGTTTTGGTTTCTACCAAGAGGTAAAACCCAACCCCAACCCCAACCTCAGGAGAAGATCCTGGTCTGGGATCTTCTCCAGAAGGTCCTGAAGGAACCCAAAAAAAACCCCCCAAAAAAAGTCACCTGGAAGAAGGGGCGTCAGGAAGTGGATTCCTCTCCACGAGGACCACGAGGTGGAGGATGTCCCAAAAAAATTTGGGTGGGAAGAGACCTCTTGGGGCTTCATCTCCAAAGCCCTGGGAGATGCCTCCAACTTTGGGGCCTCTTCAAGCCCCCCGAGCCACCGACTCCAGTCTTGGAGTCAAAGCTTGGAAGCTTCCAACTGGGAGATGGGGTTGGGTTGGAGGCACCAAACGTGGTGCTTGGAGGTCTCTGGAGGTCCAGGAGGTGGTGGAGGAACCATCCAAGTCTTCTCCTGATGAAGGAACCATCCAGGTCTCTTCATGAAGGAACCATCCAGGTCTCCTCTTGGTGGAGGAACCAACCAGGTCTCTTGAAGAAGGAACCAACCGGATCTTCTCTTGAAGGAACCATCCAGATCTTCTCTTGATGAAGGAACCAACCAGATCTTCTCTTGATGAAGGAACCATCCAGGTCTCCTCTTGGTGGAGGAACCAACCAGATCTTCTCTTGATGAAGGAACCAACCGGATCTTCTCTTGAAGAAGGAACCATCCAGGTCTCTTCATGAAGGAACCATCCAGATCTTCTCCTGATGGAGGAACCATCCAGATCTTCTCTTGATGAAGGAACCATCCAGGTCTCCTCTTGGTGGAGGAACCAACCAGGTCTCTTGAAGAAGGAACCATGCAGATCTTCTCTTGAAGAAGGAACCAACCAGGTCTTCTCTTGATGAAGGAACCATCCAGGTCTCCTCTTGATGAAGGAACCAACCAGATCTTCTGTTGATGAAGGAACCATCCAGATCTTCTCTTGATGAAGGAACCAACCAGGTCTCTTGAAGAAGGAACCAACCGGATCTTCTCTTGAAGAAGGAACCATCCAGGTCTTCTCCTGATGAAGGAACCATCCAGGTCTCTTGATGAAGGAACCATCCAGATCTTCTCTTGATGAAGGAACCATCCAGGTCTCCTCTTGAAGAAGGAACCATCCAGGTCTTCTCTTGATGAAGGAACCATCCAGATCTCTTGATGAAGGAACCATCCAGATCTCCTCTTGATGAAGGAACCATCCAGGTCTCCTCTTGGTGGAGGAACCATCCAGATCTTCTCTTGATGGAGGAACCATCCAGGTCTTCTCTTGAAGAAGGAACCAACCAGGTCTTCTCTTGATGAAGGAACCATCCAGGTCTCCTCTTGATGGAGGAACCATCCAGATCTTCTCTTGAAGGAACCAACCAGATCTTCTCTTGAAGGAACCAACCAGATCTTCTCTTGATGAAGGAACCATCCAGATCTCTTGGTGAAGGAACCATCCAGGTCTCCTCTTGGAGCTTCCCAGGGATGGGCGAAGCCTCTGAGATGCCTTCAAAGAGCTCTGGTGGGATCTCAAGCTCCCTTGGGTGCTCTTCCAAAATTCCAGGAGGGATTTTGGAGGTCAGGAGAGGGTTCCCACCCTCCCACGCTGGAGACGCCGCTCCCAGGGACCGGAGAATTCCAGGACGTCTCCACCCGGCCCAGTACAAACCAGTCCCACCAGTACATTCCAATGTCCCAACCTGGAGAGATGGGAGGGATGGGAGGCACCAGCCCCACGTGGCCTTGGCCCAGGTCCTCCAAGCTTCACCCTCAGGCAAAAAACAAAAAAAAATAAAAAACATCTCCAAGATGTTCCAGGTGGAGGAGGTCAAGGTGGCCTCATGGTCATCATGGGCTTGGTGGTCATGGGCTTGGTGGTCAAGGTCTTGGTGGTCAAGGTCTTGGTGGTCATGGGCTTGGTGGTCATGGGCTTGGTGGTCAAGGTCTCATGGTGGTCATGGCCACAAGGTGATGATGGCTTCATGGTGGCCATGGGCTTGGTGGTCAAGGTCTTGATGGTCAGGGTCTTGGTGGTGATGGCCTCATGGTGGTCATGGGCTTGGTGGTCATGGGCTTGGTGGTCAAGGTCTTGGTGGTCAAGGTCTTGGTGGTCATGGGCTTGGTGGTCAAAGCCTCATGGTGGTCATGGGCTTGGTGGTCAAAGCCTCATGGTGGTCATGGCCACAAGAGGATGATGGCTTCATGGTGGCCATGGGCTTGATGGCCATGGTCTTGGTGGTCAAGGTCTTGATGGTCAGGGTCTTGGTGGTCATGGTCTTGGTGGTCATGGGCTTGGTGGTCAAGGTCTTGAAGGTCATGGGCTTGGTGGTGATGGGCTTGGTGGTCAAGGTCTTGGTGGTCAAGGTCTTGGTGGTCATGGTCTTGGTGGTCATGGGCTTGGTGGTCAAGGTCTTGGTGGTCATGGGCTTGGTGGTCATGGGCTTGGTGGTCATGGGCTTGGTGGTCAAGGCCTCATGGTGGTCATGGCCACAAGGTGATGATGGCTTCATGGTGGCCATGGGCTTGGTGGTCAAGGTCTTGATGGTCAGGGTCTTGGTGGTCATGATCTCATGGTGGTCAAGGTCTTGAAGGTCATGAGCTTGGTGGTCATGGACTTGGTGGTCATGGCCACAAGGTGGTGATGGCCTCATGGTGGTCATGGGCTTGGTGGTCAAGGTCTTGAGGGCCATGGTCTTGATGGTCAGGGTCTTGGTGGTGATGGCCTCATGGTGGTCACAGCTTCATGGTGGTCATGGCCACAAGGTGGCCAAGGCCTCATGGTGGTGATGACCTCATGGTGGCCATGGTCTTGGTGGTCAAGGGCTTGGTGGTCAAGGGCTTGGTGGTCATGGCCTCATGGTGGTCATGGTCTTGATGGTCATGGACTTGGTGGTCAAGGTCTTGAAGGTCAAGGTGTTGGTGGTCATGGACTTGGTGGCCATGGCCTCCAGGTGGTCACCCTGGCAACCTTCAGCCATTACCAATGTCCTGACAAGGGGAGGGTCACCTCATCTTGGAGACCCCTGACCATGCTTGGGGTGGGATCCCCTCTTGGAGCCACCTCGAGTGGGAGGAGAAGCTCCTGGAGATCCCTCAAGCCCTGGGAGATCTTCTGGAGCCACCACAAGGCATGGGAGAACCTTCTGGAGCCACCAGAAGCTGGGGGAGATATTTCTGTGGGCACCTCAAGCCCTGGGAGCCCAGAACTTCTCCAGCTGGGCCTGAAGTGGTGGCCAAGAACTTCCCAGAACTTCTCCAACCCAGAACTTCTCCAGCTGGGCCTGAAGTGGTGGCCAAGAACCTCCCAGAACTTCTCCAGCTGGGCCTAAACAGGTGGCCAAGAAACTCCCAGAACTTCTCCCACCCAGAACTTCTCCAACCCAGAACTCTCCAACCAAGAACTTCTCCCACCCAGGTCCTACAGAGGTGGCCAAGAACCACCCAGAACTTCTCCAGCTGGGCCTGAAGTGGTGGCCCAGAACCTCCCAGAACTTCTCCAGCTGGGCCTGAAGAGGTGGCCAAGAACCTCCCAGAGCTTCTCCAGCTGGGCCTGAAGAGGTGGCCAAGAACCTCCCAGAACTTCTCCAACCCAGAACTTCTCCAACCCAGAACTTCTCCTGCTGGGCCTGAAGTGGTGGCCAAGAACTTCCCAGAACTTCTCCAACCCAGGTCCTACAGAGGTGGCCAAGAACCTCCCAGAACTTCTCCAGCTGGGCCTAAAGAGGTGGCCAAGAACCACCCAGAACTTCTCCAACCCAGAACTTCTCCAGCTGGTCCCAAAGAGGTGGCCAAGAACCTCCCAGAACTTCTCCAACCCAGAACTTCTCCAGCTGGGCCTGAAGAGGTGGCCAAGAACTTCCCAGAACTTCTCCAACCCAGAACTTCTCCAACCCAGAACTTCTCCCACCCAGGTCCTACAGAGGTGGCCAAGAACCTCCCAGAACTTCTCCAGCTGGTCCTACAGGTTGGGCCACCCAGAGAAGCCCCAGAGCTCAGCTCCTTTTTGGGGCGCGGCGCCTCCACCCTCCGGGTGCCACTTCCTGGAGAGGGAGGGGTGGAAGCCTTGGAGATAAGGAGGCCCCTCAGGGACTTCCTGAGATGCCACCACGGCCCGGACGCCGCGTTCACCCGAGCCAGTGGCCCAGCAGGTCCTGGAGGTTGGGTGGCTTCTCCTTGGAGGACCTCGAGTTCCAAGCTGGGTGGGGTTGGGAGAGCCCAAACTTCCAAGTTTTGGGTCCAAGGTCTGGATTTCCGGGAGAGCCTGGAAATTGTTTGGGTTTTTTGGTTTTTTTTGGCTTGGTTGGGGGTTTTTGCACCAAAAAAAAAGCCCGGGAGGGACCTCAGGAGGAGGTGACCCAAAAAAAAGAGAATTTTGGGGTTCCTTGGGGATGGTTTTGCCGTGGTGATGGCCTCAAGGTGGTGATGGCCTCAAGGTGGTGATGGCCTCAAGGTGGTGATGGCCTCATGGTGGTGATGGGCTTGGTGGTCATGGGCTTGGTGGTCATGGGCTTGGTGGTCAAGGCCTCATGGTGGTCATGGTCACAAGGTGATGATGGCTTCATGGTGGTCAAGGTCTTGGTGGTCAAGGTCTTGGTGGTCAAGGTCTTGGTGGTCATGGTCTTGGTGGTGATGGCCTCAAGGTGGTGATGACCTCATGGTGGTCATGGTCTTGATGGTCATGGTCTTGGTGGTGATGGCCTCAAGGTGGTGATGACCTCATGGTGGTCATGGTCTTGATGGTCGTGGTCTTGGTGGTCATGGCCTTGATGGTCATGGCCTCATGGTGGTGATGGCTCATGGTGGCCCTGGTCTGATGGTTGTGGTCTTGGTGGTCATAGTCTCATGGTGGTCATGGTCTTGGTGGCCATGGTCTTGATGGCCATAGCTTCATGGTGGTCATGGCCACAAGGTGGCCATGGCCTTGTGGTGGTGATGACCTCATGGTGGTCATGGTCTTGGTGGTCATGATGGTGATGGCCTCAAGGTGGTGATGGCCTCATGGTGGTCATGGTCTTGATGGTCATGGCCTCAAGGTGGTCATAGCTTCACGGTGGTCATGGCCACAAGGTGGCCAAGACCTCGTGGTGGTGATGGTCTTGATGGTCATGGCCTCATGGTCTTGATGGCCTCAAGGTGGTCATGGTCTTGATGGCCATGGCCTCATGGTGGTCATGGCCACAAGGTGGTGATGACCTCATGGTGGTCATGGTCTTGATGGTCATAGCTTCATGGTGGTCATGGCCACAAGGTGGCCAAGGCCGCATGGTGGTGATGGCCTTGATGGTCATGATGGTGATGGCCTCATGGTGGTGATGACCTCCTGATGGTCATGGTCTGATGGTCGTGGTCTTGGTGGTCATGGCCACAAGGTTGCCAAGGCCTCATGCTGGTGATGGTCTTGATGGTCATGGCCACAAGGTGGTGATGACCTCATGGTGGTGATGGCCTCATGATGGCCATGGTCTTGGTGGCCATGGTCTTGATTGTCATAGCTTCATGGTGGTCATGGCCACAAGGTGGCCATGGCCTCGTGGTGGTGATGACCTCATAGTGGTCATGGTCTTGGTGGTCATGGTCTTGGTGGCCATGGCCTCAAGGTGGTGATGGTCTTGGTGGTCATGGTCTTGATGGTCATGGCCTCAAGGTGGCCAAGGCCTCATGGTGGTGATGGTCTTGGTGGCCATGGCCTCAAGGTGGTCATGGCCACAAGGTGGCCAAGGCCTCATGGTGGTGATGACCTCATGGTGGTCATGGTCTTGGTGGTCATGGTCTTGGTGGTCAAGGTCTTGGTGGTCAAGGTCTTGGTGGACATGGTCTTGGTGGCCATGGTCTCAAGGTGGTCATGGTCTTGGTGGTCAAGGTCTTGGTGGTGATGGCCTGAAGGTGGTGATGACCTCATGGTGGTGATGACCTCATGGTGGTCATGGTCATGGTGGTCAAGGTCTTGGTGGTCATGGTCTTGGTGGTGATGGCCTCATGGTGGTCACAGCTTCATGGTGGTCATGGCCACAAGGTGGCCAAGGCCTCATGGTGGTGATGACCTCATGGTGGTCATGGTCTTGGTGGTCAAGGGCTTGGTGGTCATGGCCTCATGGTGGTCAAGGTCTTGGTGGTCAAGGTCTTGGTGGACATGGTCTTGATGGTCATGGTCTTGGTGGTCATGGTCTTGGTGGTCATGGCCACAAGGTGATGATGGCCTCATGGTGGTCATGGTCTTGGTGGTCATGGTCTTGATGGCCATGGCCTTGATGGTCATGGCCTCATGGTGGTGATGGCTTCATGGTGGCCATGGTCTGATTGTCGTGGTCTTGGTGGTCATGGTCTCATGATGGTCACAGCTTCATGGTGGTCATGGCCACAAGGTGGCCAAGACCTCGTGGTGGTGATGGTCTTGATGGTCATGGTCTCATGGTCTTGATGGCCTCAAGGTGGTCATGGTCTTGATGGCCATGGCCTCATGGTGGTCATGGCCACAAGGTGGTGATGACCTCATGGTGGTCATGGTCTTGATGGTCATGGCCTCAAGGTGGTGATGACTTCATGGTGGTCATGGTCTTGGTGGCCATGGTCTCAAGGTGGTCATGGTCTTGATGGTTATGGTCTTGGTGGCCATGGCCACAAGGTGGCCAAGGCCTCATGGTGGTGATGACCTCATGGTGGTCATGGTCTTGATGGTCATGGCCTCAAGGTGGTGATGACTTCATGGTGGTCATGGTCTTGGTGGCCATGGTCTCAAGGTGGTCATGGTCTTGATGGTTATGGTCTTGGTGGCCATGGCCACAAGGTGGCCAAGGCCTCATGGTGGTGATGACCTCATGGTGGTCATGGTCTTGGTGGCCATGGTCTTGATGGTCATGGCCTCAAGGTGGCCAAGGCCTCATGGTGGTGATGGTCTTGGTGGCCATGGTTTTGGTGGTCATGGTCTTGGTCGTCATGGTCTTGGTGGTCATGGTCTTGGTGGTCATGGTCTTGGTGGTCATGGTCTTGGTGGCCATGGCCTCAAGGTGGTGATGATCTTCATGGTCGTGTTTCCCCGTTTCTCCTTTGGTTTTTTTTTTGGGGGGCCACCTTCCCATCCAAGATGGTGGCTTCCGATGACGTCACGGGTGGGCGTGGCCTGTTGACCCTGTCCTCCTTGGTGTCTTCCAGCCCCGGAGGACGAATCGCGCATCATCGGGGGTCGCCCGTGCTCCATCAACCAAAGACCCTTCCAGGTGGCCCTCACCAAGCGGGGGCAGATCCTCTGCGGGGGCAGCTTGATCGGGGCCCAATGGGTGCTGACCGCCGCCCACTGCAGGCAGCCAATCAGGTGAGTGGGTTCTGGAGTCAGGTGACCCGTAATTACCTGAGGAGCCAAGGCCCGTTGGCCGGGAAGTCTTGGAAGAGGAGGTCAAGTGGGGCTCCTCCAATGGTTGGGAGGTCCAAGGGTGGTGGGACTTGGAGGAGATGAAGGCTCTGAGGGGCGACGTCCACGTCGGGGCCATCTCTGGGGTTTGTGGGGTCCAAAAAAAGGGGAGAAGGTCCAGGCAGGAATCTCCAGGTTGTCCCCAAAGGGTTGGAAGAAGAAGTTGGAGGTTCTGGAGGGGAAGCTGTGAGGGGGGGGAAAGGTTGGGGAGAGGTTGGGATGAGGGCAACGTCCCCGAGGTGTTGGGGACATCACTGAGAGGTTGAGGGTGATGTCCTGGAGATGTTGGGGACATCCCTGAGGTGTTGGGGACATCCTTGAGAGGTTGAGGACATCTCTGAGGTGTTGGGGACATCCCTGAGAGGTTGGGGACATCCCTGAGAGGTTGGGGACAATGTGGAGATGTTGAGGGTGATGTCCTGGAGATGTTGGGGACATCTCTGAGAGGTTGGGGACATCCTTGAGAGGTTGGGGACATCCCTGGGAGGTTGGAGACATCACTGAGAGGTTGGGGACATCCCCAAGATGTTGGGGACAACGTTATGGAGATGTTGGGGACATCACTGAGGTGTTGGGGACATTCCTGAGAGGTTGAGGGTGATGTCCTGGAGATGTTGGGGACAACGTTGTGGAGATTTTGGGGACATCCCTGAGAGGTTGGGGACATCCCTGAGGTGTTGGAGACATCCCTGAGGTGTTGAGGGTGATGTCCTGGAGATGTTGAGGACATCCCTGAGGTGTTGGGGAAGTCCCTGAGGTGTTGGGGACATCCCTGAGGTGTTGGGGACATCCCTGAGGTGTTGGGGACATCCCTGAGAGGTTGGGGACATCTCTGAGAGGTTGGGGACGTCCCTGAGAGGTTGGGGACACCCCTGAGGTGTTGAGGACATCTCTGAGGTGTTGAGGGTGATGTTCTGGAGATGTTGGGGACATCCCTGAGGTGTTGGGGACGTCCCTGAGAGGTTGGGGACATCTCTGAGGTGTTGGGGACATCTCTGAGGTGTTGGGGACATCTCTGAGGTGTTGGGGACGTCCCTGAGAGGTTGGGGACATCCCTGAGGTGTTGGGGACATCTCTGAGGTGTTGAGGGTGATGTTCTGGAGATGTTGGGGACATCCCTGAGGTGTTGGGGACATCCCTGAGGTGTTGGGGACATCCCTGAGCTGTGTCCCACAGGACTCCCGGGGCCTGGAAGTTGAAGTCAAAGGCCCCGAGGCCTTTCCTTGGCCTCAAGGCCCCGGAGCCATCTTGGGACCTCTTGGAGGCCCCGGGGGTTCTTCTGGCCTCCTCCCCCCTCAACTTTGAGGCCCACCAGGTCCTCAGCACCCAAAAAGGGGGCACCCAAAGCCTCTTCTCAGGGTGGGGCCACCCATCATCTCCTCTTCTTCCCCTCCCAAGGGACCTGAGGGTGCTGATCAGAACCGACACCTTATGGGACGGGACCGGGGAGGAGAGGAGCATCTCCAGGCTTTGGGGGGACATCCCTGAGGTGTTGGGGACATCCCTGAGGTGTTGGGGACATCACTGAGGTGTTGGGGAAGTCCCTGAGGTGCTGGGGACATCCCTGACGTGTTGGGGACATCTCTGAGGTGTTGAGGACATCTCTGAGGTGTTGAGGGTGATGTCCTGGAGATGTTGGGGACATCCCTGAGGTGTTGGGGACATCCCTGAGAGGTTGGGGACATCTCTGAGGTGTTGGGGACATCCCTGAGGTGTTGGGGACATCCCTGAGAGGTTGGGGACATCTCTGAGGTGTTGGGAACATCCCTGAGGTGTTGGGGACATCCCTGAGCTGTGTCCCACAGGACTCCTGGGGCCTGGAAGTTGAAGTCAAAGGCCCCAAGGCCTTTCCTTGGCCTCAAGGCCCCGGAGCCATCTTGGGACCTCTTGGAGGCCCCGGGGGTTCTTCTGGCCTCCTCCTCCCTCAACTTTGAGGCCCACCAGGTCCTCAGCACCCAAAAAGGGGGCACCCAAAGGTCTCTTCTCAGCGTGGGGCCACCCATCATCTCCTCTTCTTCTCCCCCCAAGGGACCTGAGGGTGCTGATGGGAACCGACACCTTCTGGGACGGGACCATAGAGGAGAGGAGCATCTCCAGGCTTTGGGGGGACATCCCTGAGGTGTTGGGGACATCCTTGAGGTGTTTGGGACGTCCCTGAGGTGTTGGGGACATCCCTGAGAGGTTGGGGACATCACTAAGACCTTGGGGACATCTCTGAGGTGTTGAGGGTGATGTCCTGGAGATGTTGGGGACATCCCTGAGGTGCTGGGAACATCCCTGAGCTGTGTCCCACAGGACTCCCCGGGCCTGGAAGTTGAAGTCAAAGGCCCCGAGGCCTTTCCTTGGCCTCAAGGCCCCGGAGCCATCTTGGGACCTCTTGGAGGCCCC
The DNA here is from genome assembly GCF_036169615.1 of Heliangelus exortis. NCBI lineage: Eukaryota > Metazoa > Chordata > Aves > Apodiformes > Trochilidae > Heliangelus > Heliangelus exortis. Next base: position 21,203 of record NW_027286011.1, read on the forward strand.
GGGGGTTCTTCTGGCCTCCTCCCCCCTCAACTTTGAGGCCCACCAGGTCCTCAGCACCCAAAAAGGGGGCACCCAAAGGTCTCTTCTCGGCGTGGGGCCACCCAGCATCTCCTCTTCTTCCCTCCCCAAGGGACCTGAGGGTGCTGATGGGAACCGACACCTTACGGGACGGGACCGGGGAGGAGAGGAGCATCTCCAGGCTTTGGGGGGACATCCCTGAGGTGTTGGGGACATCCCTGAGAGGTTGGGGACATCCCTGAGGTGTTGAGGACATCTCTGAGGTGTTGGGGACATCTCTGAGGTGTTGGGGACATCGCTGAGGTGTTGGGGACATCTCTGAGGTGTTGAGGACATCTCTGAGGTGTTGAGGGTGATGTCCTGGAGATGTTGAGGACATCCCGGAGGTGTTGGGGACATCCCTGAGGTGTTGGGGACATCCCTGAGCTGTGTCCCACAGGACTCCCAGGGCCTGGAAGTTGAAGTCAAAGGCCCCAAGGCCTTTCCTTGGCCTCAAGGCCCCGGAGCCATCTTGGGACCTCTTGGAGGCCCCGGGGGTTCTTCTGGCCTCCTCCCCCCTCAACTTTGAGGCCCACCAGGTCCTCAGCACCCAAAAAGGGGGCACCCAAAGCCTCTTCTCGGCGTGGGGCCACCCAGCATCTCCTCTTCTTCCACCCCCAAGGGACCTGAGGGTGCTGATCGGAACCGACACCTTCTGGGACGGGACCGGGGAGGAGAGGAGCATCTCCAGGCTTTGGGGGGACATCCCTGAGGTGTTGGGGACATCCTTGAGGTGTTGGGGACATCCCTGAGAGGTTGGGGACATCTCTGAGAGGTTGGGGACATCCCTGAGGTGTTGGGGACATCCCTGAGAGATTGGGGACATCTCTGAGGTGTTGGGGACATCTCTGAGGTGTTGGGGACATCTCTGAGAGGTTGGGGACATCTCTGAGAGGTTGGGGACATCCCTGAGGTGTTGGGGACGTCCCTGAGGTGTTGAGGACATCTCTGAGGTGTTGAGGGTGATGTCCTGGAGATGTTGAGGACATCCCTGAGGTGTTGGGGACATCCCCGAGGTGTTGGGGACATCTCTGAGGTGTTGGGGACATCCCTGAGGTGTTGGGGACATCCCTGAGCTGTGTCCCACAGGACTCCCGGGGCCTGGAAGTTGAAGTCAAAGGCCCCGAGGCCTTTCCTTGGCCTCAAGGCCCCGGAGCCATCTTGGGAGCTCTTGGAGGCCCCCGGGGTTCTTCTGGCCTCCTCCCCCCTCAACTTTGAGGCCCACCAGGTCCTCAGCACCCAAAAAGGGGGCACCCAACGCCTCTTCTCATGGGTGGGGCCACCCATCATCTCCTCTTCTTCCCTCCCCAAGGGACCTGAGGGTGCTGATGGGAACCGACACCTTCCGGGATGGGACCAGGGAGGAGAGGAGCATCTCCAGGCTTTGGGGGGACATCCCTGAGGTGTTGGGGACATCCTTGAGGTGTTGGGGACATCCCTGAGGTGTTGGGGACATCCCTGAGAGGTTGGGGACATCACTGAGGTGTTGAGGACATCTCTGAGGTGTTGGGGACATCTCTGAGGTGTTGGGGACATCCCTGAGCTGTGTCCCACAGGACTCCCCGGGCCTGGAAGTTGAAGTCAAAGGCCCCGAGGCCTTTCCTTGGCCTCAAGGCCCCGGAGCCATCTTGGGACCTCTTGGAGGCCCCGGGGGTTCTTCTGGCCTCCTCCCCCCTCAACTTTGAGGCCCACCAGGTCCTCAGCACTCAAAAAGGGGGCACCCAAAGGTCTCTTCTCGGCGTGGGGCCACCCATCATCTCCTCTTCTTCCCCCCCCAAGGGACCTGAGGGTGCTGATGGGAACCGACACCTTCCGGGACGGGACCGGGGAGGAGAGGAGCATCTCCAGGCTTTGGGGGGACATCCCTGAGGTGTTGGGGACATCCCTGAGAGGTTGGGGACATCACTAAGACCTTGAGGACATCTCTGAGGTGTTGAGGGTGATGTCCTGGAGATGTTGGGGACATCCCTGAGGTGTTGGGGACATCCCTGAGGTGTTGGGGACGTCCCTGAGAGGTTGGGGACATCCCTGAGGTGTTGGGGACATCCCTGAGGTGTTGAGGACATCTCTGAGGTGTTGAGGGTGATGTCCTGGAGATGTTGGGGACATCCCTGAGGTGTTGGGGACATCTCTGAGGTGCTGGGGACATCCCTGAGAGGTTGGGGACATCCCTGAGGTGTTGGGGACATCCCTGAGGTGTTGGGGACATCCCTGAGCTGCGTCCCACGGGACTCCCGGGGCCTGGAAGTTGAAGTCAAAGGCCCCGAGGCCTTTCCTTGGCCTCAAGGCCCCGGAGCCATCTTGGGACCTCTTGGAGGCCCCAGGGGTTCTTCTGGCCTCCTCCCCTCTCAACTTTGAGGCCCACCAGGTCCTCAGCACCCAAAAAGGGGGCACCCAAAGGTCTCTTCTCGGCGTGGGGCCACCCAGCATCTCCTCTTCTTCTCCCCCCAAGGGACCTGAGGGTGCTGATCGGAACCGACACCTTACGGGATGGGACCGGGGTGGTGAGGAGCATCTCCAGGCTTTGGGTCCACCCGGCCTACAACCCCCGGAAGAACGACAACGACTTCATGGTCCTGAGGTTGGACAAACCCGTCCAGTTCAGCAACAGCATCAAGAAGATCCAGTTGGCCACCAAATGTCCCACCGCCGGCATGAGGTGCAGCGTCTCGGGTTGGGGCACCACCAAGTCCCCTGGAGGTATCTAAAGAGGGTTGGGGACCTCGGGGGGGGTGGGTGACATGGCCAAAGGGACCTTCCGGGTGAGGGAGATGGGAGGAGGAGGTCCCTGAGGGACCTCAACTCGATGGAGAAACTCAAAGGCAAAAGTTGGGTTTCTCGCCCTTTGCGTTGACGTGGGATGGAGGTCCACCTCGTGAAGGACCTCATCCAGCCATCTCCTGAGGTCTTCTCTGGCCTCAGCATGGTGGGATGACCTCTCCTGACCTTCTCCTTCTCCATCCCCACCATCTCCATCATCTCAGTTCCCTTTTTCCCTCCCTTTGGGTTGACGTGGGATGGAGGTCCACCACCTGAAGAACCTCCTCCAACCATCTCCTGAGGTCCTCTCTGCCCTCAGTGTGGTGGGATGACCCCTCCTGACCTTCTCCTTCTCCATCCCCACCATCTCCATCATCTCAGTTGACTTTTTCCCTCCCTTTGGGTTGACGTGGGATGGAGGTCTACGTCAGATGGAGGTCCACCACTTGAAGAACCTCACCCAACCACCTCCTGAGGTCTTCTCTGCCCTCAGTGTGGTGGGATGACCCCTCCTGACCTTCTCCTTCTCCATCCCCACCATCTCCACCATCTCAGTTGCCATTTTTTTCCTTCCCTTTGCCTTGACGTCCATTGGTGGTTGACGTGGGATGGAGGTCCACCACCTGAAGAACCTCCTCCAACCATCTCCTGAGGTCCTCTCTGGCCTCCACGTGGTGGGATGACCCCTCCTGACCTTCTCCTTCTCCATCCCCACCATCTCCATCATCTCAGTTCCCTTTTTCCCTCCCTTTGGGTTGACGTGGGATGGAGGTCCACCACCTGAAGAACCTCCTCCAACCATCTCCTGAGGTCCTCTCTGCCCTCAGTGTGGTGGGATGACCCCTCCTGACCTTCTCCTTCTCCATCCCCACCATCTCCACCATCTCAGTTGCCATTTTTTTCCTTCCCTTTGCCTTGACGTCCAATGGTGGTCGACGTGGGATGGAGGTCCACCACCTGAAGAACCTCATCCAACCATCTCCTGAGGTCCTCTCTGCCCTCAGTGTGGTGGGATGACCCCTCCTGACCTTCTCCTTCTCCATCCCCACCATCTCAGTTCCGTTTCTCCCTTTCCTTTGCGTTGACGTCCAATGGCAGTTGACGTGGAATGGAGGTCCACCACCTGAAGCATCTCCTCCATCCATCTCCTGAGGTCTTCTCTGCCCTCAGTGTGGTGGGATGACCCCTCCTGACCTTCTCCTTCTCCATCCCCACCTTCTCAACCAGCAAAGTTGGGTTTCTCTCCCTTTCCTTTGCGTCAACATCCAATGGTGGTAGACGTGGGATGGAGGTCCACCACCTGAAGCACCTCCTCCACCCATCTCCTGAGGTCCTCTCTGGCCTCCACGTGGTGGGATGACCTCTCCTGACCTTCTCCTTCTCCATCCCCACCAGCCAAGCTTCCCAAGAACCTCCAATGTGCCGCCATCCAATCGTTTGGGCGGGAAAGCTGCTCCCGGGCCTACGGCAGCGCCATCACCCCCAACATGTTCTGCGCCGGCGTCCCCCGGGGAGGCGTCGACTCCTGTCAGGTGAGGGGACCTCCTGGAGAGGTCCCAGAACCTCCTGGTGGGACCTGGGGAGGTTCTGGAGATCCTTCAAGTGGAGCTCGGGGAGGTGGGAAGGGACGGGGGAGGTCCAGGTTCTCCAGAACTTCCTGAAGGTCCAGTTGTGGAGCTGGAGATGGGTCCTGGTGGGTCCAGGTTCTCCAGAACTTCCTCAAGGACCTGGAGATGGGTTCTGGGAGGTCCAGGTTCTCCAGAACTTCCTTGAGCTTCAACCATGGAGCTGGGGTTGGGTCCTGGGAGGTCCAGGGGAGGTCCAGGTTCTCCAGAACTTCTTGAAGGAGCTGGACCTGGGTCCTGGTGGGTCCAGGTTCTCCAGAACTTCCTGAAGGTCCAGTTGTGGAGGTCAGGATGGGTTCTGGGAGGTCCCTGGGAGGTCCAGGTTCTCCAGAACTTCCTCAAGGACCTGGAGATGGGTCCTGGTGGGTCCAGGTTCTCCAGAACTTCCTCAAGGAGGTCAGGATGGGTTCTGGTGGGTCCAGGTTCTCCAGAACTTCCTGAAGGAGCTGGGGGTGGGTCCTGGGAGGTCCAGGTTCTCCAGAACTTCTTGAAGGTCCAGTTGTGGAGCTGGGGATGGGTTCTGGTGGGTCCAGGTTCTCCAGAACTTCCTGAAGGTCCAGTTTTGGAGGTCAGGATGGGGTCTGGTGGGTCCAGGTTCTCCAGAACTTCCTCAAGGACCTGGGGATGGGTTCTGGGAGGTCCAGGTTCTCCAGAACTTCCTGAAGGTCCAGTTTTGGAGGTCAGGATGGGGTCTGGTGGGTCCAGGTTCTCCAGAACTTCCTCAAGGAGGTCAGGATGGGTTCTGGTGGGTCCAGGTTCTCCAGAACTTCCTCAAGGAGCTGGAGATGGGTCCTGGTGGGTCCAGGTTCTCCAGAACTTCTTGAAGGTCCAGTTGGGGAGGTCAGGATGGGTTCTGATGGGTCCAGGTTCTCCAGAACTTCTTGAAGGTCCAGTTGTGGAGCTGGAGATGGGTCCTGGTGGGTCCAGGTTCTCCAGAACTTCCTCAAGGACCTGGGGATGGGTTCTGGGAGGTCCAGGTTCTCCAGAACTTCCTCAAGGAGATGGAGATGGGTCCTGGTGGGTCCAGGTTCTCCAGAACTTCCTGAAGGTCCAGTTTTGGAGGTCAGGATGGGTTCTTGTGGGTCCAGGTTCTCCAGAACTTCCTCAAAGAGCTGGGGATGGGTTCTGGGAGGTCCAGGTTCTCCAGAACTTCCTTGAGCTTCAACCATGGAGCTGGGGATGGGGTCTGGTGGGTCCAGGTTCTCCAGAACTTCTTCAAGGAGATGTGGATGGGTTCTGGGATGGGTCCTGGTGGGTCCAGGTTCTCCAGAACTTCTTGAAGGTCCAGTTGTGGAGGTCAGGATGGGTTTGGGTAGGTCCAGGTTCTCCAGAACTTCTTGAAGGAGATGGGGATGGGTTCTGGGATGGGTTCTTGTGGGTCCAGGTTCTCCAGAACTTCCTCAAAGAGCTGGGGATGGGTTCTGGTGGGTCCAGGATCTCCAGAACTTCCTGAAGGAGCTGGGGATGGGTTCTGGGACGGGTTCTGGTGGGTCCAGGTTCTCCAGAACTTCCTTCCTGTTGGTTCTGGAGCTGGGGGGGGTTCGGGGAGGTCCTTTTGTCACCTTCTCCTTTTTTCCCAGGGTGACTCGGGGGGGCCCTTGGTGTGCGGGGGGGTCCTGCAGGGGGTGGTGTCCTGGGGCATGGCCGTCTGCGGCAGGAGGGGACAACCCGGGGTCTACTCCAACGTCTGCCGGGCCACCCCCTGGATCAGGAGGTTCCTCACGGGACAGTGAGGCCTCCAGAACCCCCAGAAGAACCTCCAGGAACTCCCAGAAGAACCTCCAGGAACTCCAGAAGAACCTCCAGGACATCCAGAACCTCCAGAAGAACCTCCAGGAACTCCAGGACATCCAGAAAACCACCCAGAACCTCCCAGAAGAACCTCCAGGAACTCCAGGAGAACCTCCAGGAACTCCAGAAGAACCTCCAGGACATCCAGAACCTCCAGAAGAACCTCCAGGAACTCCAGGACATCCAGAAGAACCTCCAGGACCTCCAGGAAACCACCCAGAACCTCCAGGACATCCAGAACATCCCAGAAGAACCTCCAGAACCTCCAGAAGAACCTCCAGGACCTCTCAGAAGAACCTTCAGGAACTCCAGAACCTCCAGAAGAACCTCCAGGAACTCCAGAAGAACCTCCAGGACCTCCCAGAAGAACCTTCAGGAACTCCAGGAAACCACCCAGAACCTCCAGGACACCCAGAACCTCCAGAAGAACCTCCAGGAACTCCCAGAAGAACCTCCAGGACATCCAGAAGAACCTCCAGGAACTCCAGAACCTCCAGAAGAACCTCCAGGAACTCCCAGAACCTCCCAGAAGAACCTCCAGGACATCCAGAACCTTCCAGAAACTCCAGAAGAACCTCCAGGAACTCCAGGAAACCACCCAGAACCTCCAGGACATCCAGAAACCCACCCAGAACCTTCCAAAAGAACATCCAGAACCTCCAGGACATCCAGAACCTTCCAGAAGAATATCCAGAACCTCCAGAACCTCCAGGAAACCACCCAGAACCTCCAGATTCTCCCCCCAGAACCTCCAGAAAGAATCCAGAACACCCAGAACCTCCCAGAACAACATCCAGAACCTTCAGGGGAGCCTCTAGAACCTCTAGAACCCCCAGAACCTCCCTCCAGAAGAATCCAGAACTTCCAGAACCTCCCAGAACAACATCCAGAACCTTCAGGAGAGCGTCTAGAACCTCTGGAACCTCCAGAACACGACCCAGAACCTCCAGAACTTCCAGAAAACCCTCCAGAACCTCCAATCCCATCACCCCCAGAACCTCCAGAACCTCCAGAACCTCCATCCCGGAACCTCCAGAACAACGTCCTGAACATCCAGAACCTCCCTAAAAGCCTCCAGAACCTCCAGAACCTCCAGAACCTCCAGAACCTCCAGAACCTTCAATCCCATCACCCCCAGAACCCCCAGAACCTCCAGAACCTTCAGAACCTCCACCCCAGAACCTTCAGAACCTCCAGAACCTCCATCCCAGAACCTCCAGAACCTCCAGAACAACGTCCTGAACATCCAGAACCTCCCTAAAATCCTCCAGAACCTCCAGAACCTCAATCCCAGAACCTCCAGAACCTTCAGAACCTCCAGAACCTCCACCCCAGGACCTCCAGAACCCCCAGAACCTCCTTAAAAACCTCCAGAACCTCCAGAACCTCCATCCCAGAACCTCCAGAACCTCCAAAACCACCATCCCACAACCTCCAGAACCTTCAGAACCTCCAGAACCTCCAATCCCATCACCCCCAGAACCTCCAGAACCTCCAGAACCTCCAGAACCTCCACCCCAGAACCTCCAGAACCTCCAGAACCTCCAGAACCTCCAGAACCTCCATCCCAGAACCTCCAGAACCTCCAGAACCTCCATCCCAGAACCTCCATAACCTTCAGAACCTCCAGAACCTCCACCCCAGAACCTCCAGAACCTCCAGAACAGCTTCCAGAACCTCCATAAAAAACCATCCAGAACCTCCAGAACCTCCCAGTTTGGGTCGGGCAGGAGCTGAGAACCCCCCAGGACCCGTTTGGGGAACCCAAAGGACCTCGGGGGGGGGAGGGGGAGAAATAAAAGAGCAAAAAAAACCAAAAAAACCCCAAAAAGATGGAACTGGGGGGGGGGAGGGGAAACTGGGAGCACTGGGAGGCACTGGGAGCACTGGGAGGGCATTGGGAGGGTACTGGGAGGGCATTGGGAGCACTGGGAGGCACTGGGAGGGCATTGGGAGGGTACTGGGAGGGTACTGGGAGGGCACAAGGAGGTACTGGGAGGCACTGGGAGGGTACTGGGAGGGCACAAGGAGGTACTGGGAGGCACTGGGAGGGTACTGGGAGGGTACTGGGAGGCACTGGGAGGGTACTGGGAGCACTGGGAGGGTACTGGGAGGGTACTGGGAGCACTGGGAGGGTACTGGGAGGGCACTGGAAGGCACTGGGAGGCACTGGGAGGGTACTGGGAGGGTACTGGGAGCACTGGGAGGGTACTGGGAGGGTACTGGGAGCACTGGGAGGGTACTGGGAGGGCACTGGGAGGCACTGGGAGGCACTGGGAGGGTACTGGGAGCACTGGGAGGGTACTGGGAGGGCACTGGAAGGCACTGGGAGGCACTGGGAGGGTACTGGGAGGCACTGGGAGGGTATTGGGAGGCACTGGGATCACTGGGAGGATACTGGGAGGTACTGGGAGGGCATTGGGAGGCACTGGGAGGGTACTGGGAGGCACTGGGATCACTGGGAGGATACTGGGAGGCACTGGGAGGGCATTGGGAGGGTACTGGGAGGGTACTGGGAGGGCATTGGGAGCACTGGGAGGCACTGGGAGGGCATTGGGAGGGTACTGGGAGGCACTGGAATCACTGGGAGGGTACTGGGAGGGCACAAGGAGGTACTGGGAGGCACTGGGAGGGCATTGGGAGGGTACTGGGAGGCACTGGGATCACTGGGAGGGTACTGGGAGGGCACTGGGAGGCACTGGGAGGCACTGGGAGGGTACTGGGATCACTGGGAGGGTACTGGGAGGGCACTGGGAGGCACTGGGAGGCACTGGGAGGGCATTGGGAGGCACTGGGAGGGTACTGGGAGGCACTGGGATCACTGGGAGGATACTGGGAGGCACTGGGAGGGCATTGGGAGGGTACTGGGAGGGTGCTGGGAGGGCATTGGGAGCACTGGGAGGCACTGGGAGGGCATTGGGAGGGTACTGGGAGGCACTGGAATCACTGGGAGGGTACTGGGAGGGCACAAGGAGGTACTGGGAGGCACTGGGAGGGCATTGGGAGGGTACTGGGAGGCACTGGGATCACTGGGAGGGTACTGGGAGGGCACTGGGAGGCACTGGGAGGCACTGGGAGGGTACTGGGATCACTGGGAGGGTACTGGGAGGGCACTGGGAGGCACTGGGAGGCACTGGGAGGGTACTGGGAGGCACTGGGAGGGTATTGGGAGGCACTGGGATCACTGGGAGGGTACTGGGAGGCACTGGGAAGGTATTGGGAGGCACTGGGATCACTTGGAGGGTACTGGGAGGTACTGGGAGGGCATTGGGAGGCACTGGGAGGGTACTGGGAGGCACTGGGAGGGTACTGGGAGCACTGGGAGGGCACTCGGAAGGTACTGGGAGGGCACTCAGAGGGTACTGGGAGGGTACTGTGATCAGTGGGAGGGTACTGGGAGGGTACTGGGAGCACTGGGAGGGCACTCAGAGGGTACTGGGAGGGTACTGGGATCACTGGGAGGGTACTGGGAGGGCACTGGGAGGCACTGGGAGGGTACTGGGAGGCACTGGGAGGGTACTGGGAGCACTGGGAGGGCACTCAGAGGGTACTGGGAGGGTACTGGGAGGGCATTGGGAGGCACTGGGAGGGCACAGGGAGTACTGGGAGGGTTCTGGGAGGCACTGGGAGGGCAGTGGGAGGGTACTGGGAGGCACTGGGATCACTGGGAGGGTACTGGGAGGGCACTGGGAGGCACTGGGAGAGTACTGGGAGGCACTGGGAGGCACTGGGATCACTGGAAGGGTACTGGGAGGCACTGGGAGGGCACTGGGAGCCCCGGGAGCCCCGCCCAGGCTGTACTGGGAGGCACTGGGAGGTACTGGGAGGTACTGCGAGGAACTGGGAGCACTGGGAGCCCTGGCCGGGCTGCACTGGGAGGGCACTGGGAAGCCCTGGGATGGCACTGGGAGCACTGGGAGGCACTGGGAGGTACTGGGAGGGCACTGGGAGCACTGGGAGGGTACTGGGAGGGCACTGGGAAGGTTCTGGGAGGGCACTGGGAGCGCTGGGAGGCACTGGGAGGTACTGGGAGGGCACTGGGAGGAACTGGGAGCACTGGGAGCCCAACCCAGGCTGCACTGGGAGGTACTGGGAGGAACTGGGAGCACTGGGAGGGCACTGGGAAGGTTCTGGGAGGGCACAGGGAGCACTGGGAGGGACTGGGAGGTACTGGGAGGGCACTGGGAGGAACTGGGAGCACTGGGAGCCCTGCCCAGGCTGCACTGGGAGGCACTGGGAAGCCCTGGGATAGCACTGGGAGGTACTGGGAGGCACTGGGAGGTACTGGGAGGTACTTGGAAGCCCTGGGATGGCACTGGGAGGTACTGGGAGGCACTGGGAGGTACTGGGAGGGCACTGGGAGCCCCGGGAGCCCGGCCCAGACTGCACTGGGAGGCACTGGGAGGTACTGGGAGGTACTTGGAAGCCCTGTGATAGCACTGGGAGGCACTGGGAAGGTTCTGGGAGGGCACAGGGAGCACTGGGAGGGACTGGGAGGTACTGGGAGGGCACTGGGAGCCCCGCCCAGGCTGCACTGGGAGGCACTGGGAGCACTGGGAGGTACTGGGAGGTCCTTGGAAGCCCTGGGATAGCACTGGGAGGCACTGGGAGGGCACTGGGAGGCACTGGGAGCACTGGGAGCCCCGGGAGCCCAGCCCAGGCTGCACTGGGAGGTACTGGGAGGAACTGGGAGCACAGGGAAGGTTCTGGGAGGGCACAGGGAGCACTGGGAGGGACTGGGAGGTACTGGGAGGGCACTGGGAGGTACTGGGAGGTACTGGGAGGAACTGGGAGCACTGGGAGGGCACTGGGAAGGTTCTGGGAGGGCACAGGGAGCACTGGGAGGTACTGGGAGGTACTGGGAGGAACTGGGAGGGTACTGGGAGGACACTGGGAGGCACTGGGAGCACTGGGAGCCCCACCCAGGCTGCACTGGGAGGCACTGGGAGGTACTGGGAGGGCACTGGGAGGTACTGGGAGGTCCTTGGAAGCCCTGGGATGGCACTGGGAGTGTACTGGGAGGGCACTGGGAGGCACTGGGAGCACTGGAAGGTACTGGGAGGGCACTGGGAGCCCCGCCCAGGCTGCACTGGGAGGCACTGGGAGGCACTGGGAGGTACTGGGAGGCACTGGGAGGCACTGGGAGGCACTGGGAGCACTGGGAGCCGCTCCCGGGCGTTCCGGTCCCGCCCCTTTGGGTCCCGCGGCTCGGGCGCGGTCCCGAGGGATTTAAAGGGAGCGGAACCGAACCGGACCGGAACCGCCATGGACCCAGCGCTGGCCCTGCTGCTGCTGGCTGCTGGGACGGCACTGGGAGGTACTGGGAGGCACTGGGAGGGCTCGGGGGGGCACTGGGAGACACTGGGAGGGCTCGGGGGGGCACTGGGAGACACTGAGAGGGGTCGGGGGGGGCACTGGGAGGGCTTGGAGGGGCACTGGGAAGCACTGGGAGACACTGGGAGGGCTCGGGGGGGCACTGGCAGGAACTGGGAGACACTGGGAGACACTGGGAAGAACTGGGAGGGCTCGGGGGGGCACTGGGAGGGCTCGTGGGGGGCACTGGGAGGAACTGGGGGACACTGGGAAGGACTGGGAGGGCTCGGGGGGGCACTGGGACAGCACTGGGAAGGACTGGGAGGTACTGGGAGGCACTGGGAGGGGTCGGGGGGGCACTGGGAGGAACTGGGAGACACTGGGAGACACTGGGAGGCACTGGGAGGGCTTGGGGGGGCACTGGGATGGCACTGGGAGGCACTGGGAGGGGTCGGGGGGGGCACTGGGAAGGACTGGGAAGCACTGGGAGGGCTCGGGGGAGCACTGGGAAGCACTGGGAGACACTGGGAGGGCTCGGGGGGGGGGCACTGGGAAGGACTGGGAGGTACTGGGAGGGCTCGGGGGGCACTGGGAGGGCTCGGGGGGGGCACTGGGAGGGCTCGGGGGGGCACTGGGAAGGACTGGGAGGGCACTGGGAGGAACTGGGGACACTGGGAGGGTTCTGGGGGGCACTGGGAAGGACTGGGAGGGTTCTGAGGGGGCTCTGGGAGGAACTGGGGACACTGGGAGGGTTCTGGGGGGCACTGGGAGGCACTGGGAAGGAGTAGGAGGTGAACTGGGGACACTGGAAGGGACTGGGAGAGGGTTGGGAGGGCACTGGGGGACACTGGGAGGAACTGGGAGATACTGGGAGGGGGTTCAGAGGGTGCTACGGGGACACTGGTAGCACTGGGAGGGCACTGGGAGCACTGGGAAGTACTGGGAGGGAACTGGGGGTTAACTGGGGGCACTGGGAAAGCACTGGAAAAGAGCTGGAGGTAAACTGGGGACACTGGGAGGCACTGGGAGCAAACTGGTGTGAGTGGGAGGGGAAGGAGGAAGCACTGGGAGGCACGGAACTTGTACTGGGAGGGTACTGGGGGTGAACTGGGAGCACTGGGAGGCCCTGAGGGTGGACTGGGAGGTGCTGGGGGTGTACTGGGAAGGAACTGGGGAGCACTGGGAGGCACTGGGAGGCCCTGAGAGTGGACTGGGAGGGAACTGGGGGCACTGGGAGGCACTGGGAGGCCCTGAGAGTGGACTGGGAGGGAACTGGGGGTGTACTGGGAGGGAACTGGGGGTGAACTGGGGGCACTGGGAGGCCCTGTGGGTGGACTGGGAGGGAACTGGGGGCACTGGGAGCAAACTGGTGTGAGTGGGAGGGGAAGGAGGAAGCACTGGGAGGCACGGAACTGGTACTGGGAGGGTACTGGGGGTGAACTGGGGGCACTGGGAGGCCCTGAGAGTGGACTGGGAGGGAACTGGGGGTGAACTGGGAGGCACTGGGAGCAAACTGGTGTGAGTGGGAGGGGAAGGAGGAAGCACTGGGAGGCACAGAACTGGTACTGGGAGGGAACTGGGGGTGAACTGGGGGCACTGGGAGGCCCTGAGGGTGGACTGGGAGGGAACTGGGAGGGAACTGGGAGGCACTGGGGGCCATGAAGGGGGAATGAGGAGGTGTTGGGAAAGAGCAGGGAGGCACTGGGAGGGAACTGGGAGGGAACTGGGAGATACTGGAAGGCACTGGGAGGGAAGCAGTGGGTTACTGGGAGCACTGGGAGAACTGGGAAGGCCCAGAAATGATCTGGGGGGTCCTGAAGGCCTCCTGGGAGGGAACTGGGAGATACTGGGAGGTAACTGGAAGACACTGGGAGGGCAGTGGGACATACTGGGAGGTAACTGGGAGATACTGGGAGGGAACTGGGAGACAGACGGAGAACTGGGAAGAGCCAGAAACGACCTGGGGGGTCCTGAAGGCCTCCTGGGAGGGAACTGGGAGATACTGGGGGGGTAACTGGGACATACTGGGAGATACTGGGAGGGAACTGGGAGATACTGGGAGGGAACTGGGAGACAGAAGGTGAACTGGGAAGAGCCAGAAAGGATCTGGGGGGTCCTGAAGGCCTCCTGGGAGGGAACTGGGAGATACTGGGAGACACTGGGAGGGCACTGGGGGATAGTGGGAGGTAACTGGGGGATACTGGGAGATAATGGGAGATAACTGGGTTATACTGGGAGGCACTGGAAGGGAAGCAGTGGGTTACTGGGAGAACTGGGAAGAGCCAGAAAGGATCTGGGGGGTCCTGAAGGCCTCCTGGGTGGGAACTGGGAGATACTGGGAGGGAACTTGGAGATACTGGTAGGTAACTGGAAGATACTGGGAGGGCAGTGGGGGATACTGGGAGGTAACTGGGAGGTACTGGGAGGGAACTGGGAGACAGATGGAGAACTGGGAAGAGCCAGAAATGACCTGGGGGGTCCTGAAGGCCTCCTGGGAGGGAACTGGGAGATACTGGGAGACACTGGGAGGGCACTGGGGGATAGTGGGAGGTAACTGGGGGATACTGGGAGATAATGGGAGATAACTGGGTTATACTGGGAGGCACTGGAAGGGAAGCAGTGGGTTACTGGGAGAACTGGGAAGAGCCAGAAACGATCTGGGGGGTCCTGAAGGCCTCCTGGGTGGGAACTGGGAGATACTGGGAGGGAACTGGAAGATACTGGGGGGGTAACTGGAAGATACTGGGAGGGCAGTGGGGGATACTGGGAGGTAACTGGGAGGTAACTGGGAGACAGACGGAGAACTGGGAAGAGCCAGAAAGGATCTGGGGGGTTCAGAAGCCCTCCTGGGAGGGAACTGGGAGATACTGGGAGGGAACTGGAAGATACTGGGGCGGTAACTGGGACATACTGGGAGATACTGGGAGGGAACTGGGATGTACTGGGAGACACTGGGAGGCAGAAGGAGAACTGGGAAGAGCCAGAAAGGATCTGGGGGGTCCTGAAGGCCTCCTGGGAGGGAACTGGGAGATACTGGGAGACACTGGGAGGTAACTGGGGGATACTGGGAGATAATGGGAGATAACTGGGTGATATTGGGAGGCACTGGGAGGTAACTGGGGGATACTGGGAGATAATGGGAGATAACTGGGTGATACTGGGAGGCACTGGAAGGGAAGCAGTGGGTTACTGGGAGAACTGGGAAGAGCCAGAAACGATCTGGGGGGTCCTGAAGGCCTCCTGGGAGGGAACTGGGAGATACTGGGAGGGAACTGGAAGATACTGGGGGGTAACTGGGAGATACTGGGAGGGAACTGGGAGACAGAAGGCGAACTGGGAAGAGCCAGAAAGGATCTGGGGGGTCCTGAGGGCCTCCAGGGAGGGAACTGGGAGATACTGGGAGGTCACTGGGGGATACTGGGAGATAATGGGAGATAACTGGGTGATACTGGGAGGCACTGGGAGGCACTGGAAGGGAAGCAGTGGGTTACTGGGAGAACTGGGAAGAGCCAGAAATGATCTGGGGGGTCCTGAAGGCCTCCTGGGGGGGGTTGGGAGGGAACTGGGGGGACGTTCCTGGTGCTTCCTGGTGCTTCCTGGTTCTTCCTGGTTCTTCCTGGTTCTTACTGGTGCTTCCTGTTGCTTCCTGTTGCTTCCTCTTCCTTCCTCTTCCTTCCTCTTCCTTCCTCTTCCTTCCTCTTCCTTCCTCTTCCTTCCTCTTCCTTCCTCTTCCTTCCTGTTGCCTCCTGGTTCTTACTGGTGCTTCCTGTTCCTTCCTGTTGCTTCCTGGTTCTTCCTGTTGCTTCCTGTTACTTTCTGATGGTTACTGGTACTTACTGGTGCTTACTGGTACTTACTGGTGCTTCCTGTTGCTTCCTCTTCCTTCCTGTTCCTTCCTCATCCTTCCTGTTGCTTCCTGTTGCTTCCTGTTGCTTCCTGTTGCTTCCTGTTGCTTCCTGTTGCTTCCTGTTGCTTCCTGGTTCTTTCTGGTGCTTACTGGTTCTTACTGGTGTTTCCTGTTCCTTCCTGTTCCTTCCTGTTCCTTCCTGTTCCTTCCTGTTCCTTCTTCTTCCTTCTTCTTCCTTCCTCTTCCTTCCTCTTCCTTCCTCTTCCTTCCTCTTCCTTCCTCTTCCTTCCTCTTCCTTCCTCTTCCTTCCTGTTGCTTCCTGTTGCTTCCTGGTTCTTCCTGTTGCTTACTGGTTCTTACTGGTGTTTACTGGTGCTTACTGGTTCTTACTGGTGCTTCCTGTTCCTTCCTGTTGGTTCCTGGTTCTTCCTGTTGGTTCCTGGTTCTTCCTGTTGGTTCCTGGTTCTTCCTGTTGCTTCCTGTTGCTTCCTGTTGCTTCCTGGTTCTTCCTGGTGCTTCCTGGTGTTTACTGGTCCTTACTGGTCCTTACTGGTGCCCGCAGTGGCCGTGGGGGAGGAGAACCGGATCGTTGGGGGCCGGAGCTGCCCCCGGAAGCGCCACCCGTACCAAGTGGTGCTGCTGGGAGCCCGGAACAACATCCACTGCGGGGGGGTCCTGCTGGGCAGGAGTTGGGTGCTGACCGCGGCCCATTGTGACACCCAAAGGTGGGGGAGGGGCAGGGGGGGGAGGGGCGGGGGGGGGGGGACCCGGGAAGGGAGGTGGGAGGGGCAACTGGGAGCCCAGTGGCACCAGTAAGTTGGGTTGGCTGGTGTAATGGCCTTACTGGGAGAGCAGTAGCACCAGTGGGTTGGGTTGGCCAACTGGGCTCCCAGTATCACCAGTAAGTTGGGTTGGCCAACGTAACCACCCAACTGGGCTCCCAGTCTGACCAGTCCATTGGGTTGGCCAACTGGGCTCCCAGTATGACCAGTGGGTTGAGTTGGCCAACATTGGCCAACTGGGCTCCCAGTGTCACCAGTAAGTTGGGTTGGCCAATGCAACGTCCTAACTGGGCTCCCAGTATCACCAGTCCATTGGGTTGGCTGATGTAATGTCCTTACTGGGAGCCCAGTAGCACCAGTGGGTTGGGTTGGCCAACGCTGGCCAACTGGGCTCCCAGTATGACCAGTCCCTTGGGTTGGTCAACTGGGCTCCCAGTATCACCAGTCCATTGGGTTGATCTTCAGAAACCATCTAACTGGGCTCCCAGTATGACCAGTGGGTTGGCTTGGCCAATGCAACCTCCTTACTGGGAGCCCAGTATGACCAGTGGGTTGGGTTGGCCAACTGGGAGCCCAGTATGACCAGTAAGTTGGGTTGGCTGGTGTAATGTCCTTACTGGGAGCCCAGTATGACCAGTGGGTTGGGTTGGCCAACTGGGCTCCCAGTATGACCAGTCCCTTGGGTTGGCCAACGCAACCACCCAACTGGGCTCCCAGTATGACCAGTGGGTTGGGTTGGCCAACTGGGAGCCCAGTGTCACCAGTAAGTTGGGTTGGGTGGTGTAATGTCCTTACTGGGAGCCCAGTAGCACCAGTAAGTTGGGTTGGCCACGAGCACTCTCTAACTGGGCTCCCAGTATGACCAGTCCGCTGGGTTGGCCAACTGGGCTCCCAGGATCACCAGTAAGTTGGGTTGGCCAATGCAACGTCCTAACTGGGCTCCCAGTATGACCAGTCCCTTGGGTTGGCCAACTGGGCTCCCAGTATGACCAGTAAGTTGGGTTGGCCAACGTTGGCCAACTGGGCTCCCAGTATCACCAGTCCCTTGGGTTGACCAACTGGGCTCCCAGTATGACCAGTGGGTTGGGTTGGCCAACGTTGGCCAACTGGGCTCCCAGTATGACCAGTCCCTTGGGTTGGTCAACTGGGCTCCCAGTATGACCAGTGGGTTGGGTTGGCCAGCAGTACTCTCTAACTGGGCTCCCAGTATGACCAGTCCCTTGGGTTGGCCAACGTTGGCCAACTGGGCTCCCAGTATGACCAGTCCATTGGGTTGGCCAACTGGGAGCCCAGTAAGTTGGGTTGGCCAATGCAATGTCCTAACTGGGCTCCCAGTATCACCAGTCCGTTGGGTTGGCCACCACAGCCGCCCAACTGGGCTCCCAGTATGACCAGTCCCTTGGGTTGGCCAATTGGGCTCCCAGTATGACCAGTCTGTTGGGTTGGCCACCAGCACTCTCTAACTGGGCTCCCAGTATGACCAGTCCGTTGGGTTGGCCAATGTAACCACCCACCTGGGCTCCCAGTATGACCAGTCCCTTGGGTTGATCTCCACAACCATCTAACTGGGCTCCCAGTATGAGCAGTGGGTTAGGACTTGCCAACTGGGCTCCCAGTATCACCAGTAAGTTGGGTTGGCCATCACAACCTCCTAACTGGGCTCCCAGTCTGACCAGTGGGTTGGGTTGACCAATGCAACCTCTTTACTGGGAGCCCAGTATGACCAGTAAGTTGGGTTGGCTGGTGTAATGTCCTTACTGGGCTCCCAGTATGACCAGTGGGTTGGGTTGGCCAACGTTGGCCAACTGGGCTCCCAGTCTGACCAGTCCCTTGGGTTGGCCAACTGGACTCCCAGTCTGACCAGTCCCTTGGGTTGGCCAATGCAACCTCCTTACTGGGCTCCCAGTATGACCAGTGAGTTGGGTTGATCTCCACAACCATCTAACTGGGCTCCCAGTATCACCAGTAAGTTGGGTTGGCCAACGCCACCTCGTAACTGGGCTCCCAGTCTGACCAGTGGGTTGGGTTGGCCACCAGCACTCTCTAACTGGGCTCCCAGTATGACCAGTCTGGTTTTGGTGTCCCCAACCCATTTTGGTGACATTTTTGGTATCTCCAGCACCTCCTGATGACATTTTTGGTGTCCCCAACCCCTCCTGGTGACGATTTTGATGTCCCCAACCCCTCTTTGTGGTTTTTTTTGATGTCCCCAACCCCCTTTGGTGACATTTTTGGTGTCCCCAACCCCCCTTGGTGACATTTTTGATGCCCCCAAGACCTCCTGGTGATGGTTTTGATGTCCCCAACCCCTCTTTCTGGAATTTTTGGTGTCCCCAACCCTCCTTGTGACATTTTTAGTGTCCCCAACCCCTCCCTTTGGATTTTTTGGTGTCCCCAACCCCTCTTGGTGACATTTTTGGTATCTCCAACACCTCCTGATGACATTTTTGGTGTCCCCAACCCCTTTTGGTGACATTTTTGTTGTCCCCAACCCCTCCTTGTGACATTTTTGGTGTCCCCAACCTCTCTTTGTGGTTTTTTTGGTGTCCCCAACCTCTTTTGGTGACATTTTTGATGCCCCCAAGACCTCCTGGTGATGATTTTGATGTCCCCAACCCCTCCTTGTGACATTTTTGGTGTCCCCAACCCCTCTTGGTGACATTTTTAATGTCCCCAACCCCTCCTGGTGACATTTTTAATGTCCCCAAGACCTCCCTTTGGATTTTTTGATGTCCCCAACCCCTCTTGGTGACATTTTTAGTGTCCCAACCCCCCTTGGTGACATTTTTGGTGTCCCCAACCCCTCCCTTTGGATTTTTTGATGTCCCCAAGACCTCCTGGTGACAATTTTGATGTCCCCAACCCCTCTTGGTGACATTTTTATTGTCCCCACCCCTCTTTGTGATTTTTTTGATGTCCCCAACCCCTTTTGGTGACCTTTTTGATGCCCCCAAGACCTCCTGGTGACGATTTTGTTGTCCCCAACCCCTCTTTGTGGATTTTTTGGTGTCCCCAACCCCTTTTGGTGACATTTTTGGTGTCCCCAACCCCTCTTTGTGGAATTTTTGGTGTTCCCAACCCCTCCTGGTGGATTTTTTGATGTCCCCAAGACCTCCTGGCAACGATTTTGGTGTCCCCAACCCCTCTTGGTGACATTTTTAGTGTCCCCAACCCCTCCTTGTGGATTTTTTGGTGTCCCCAACCCCTCCCTTTGGATTTTTTGATGTCCCCAAGACCTCCTGGTGACAATTTTGATGTCCCCAACCACTTTTGGTGACATTTTTATTGTCCCCACCCCTCTTTGTGGTTTTTTTGGTGTCCCCAACCCCCTTTGGTGACATTTTTGGTGTCCCCAACCCCTCCTTGTGACATTTTTGATGCCCCCAAGACCTCCTGGTGATGGTTTTGATGTCCCCAACCCCTTTTGGTGACATTTTTAGTGTCCCCAACCCCTCTTTGTGGAATTTTTGGTGTCCCCAACCCCTCCCTTTGGATTTTTTGATGTCCCCAACCCCTCTTGGTGGATTTTTTGGTGTCCCCAACCCCTCCTTGTGGAATTTTTGGTGTCCCCAACCCCTCCTTGTGACATTTTTGATGCCCCTAAGACCTCCTGGTGATGATTTTGGTGTCCCCAACCCCTTTTGGTGACATTTTTGGTGTCCCCAACCCCCCTTGGTGACATTTTTGATGCCCCCAAGACCTCCTGGTGACATTTTTGATGTCCCCAACCCCTCTTTGTGGAATTTTTGATGTCCCCAACCCCTCTCTGTGGTTTTTTTGGTGTCCCCAACCCCTCCTTGTGACATTTTTAGTGTCCCCAACCCCTCCCTTTGGATTTTTTGGTGTCCCCAACCCCTCTTGGTGACATTTTTGGTATCTCCAACACCTCCTGATGACATTTTTGGTGTCCCCAACCCCTTTTGGTGACATTTTTGTTGTCCCCAACCCCTCCTTGTGACATTTTTGATGTCCCCAACCCCTCTTTGTGGAATTTTTATTGTCCCCAACACCCCTTGGTGACATTTTTGATGCCCCCAAGACCTCCTGGTGATGATTTTGGTGTCCCCAACCCCTTTTGGTGACATTTTTAGTGTCCCCAACCCCTCTTTGTGGATTTTTTGGTGTCCCCAACCCCTCTTGGTGACACTTTTGGGTTTTTTTTTTTTTTTTTCCCTCCTCCCCCAGCTCCATCCCCATCCGGGTTGGTGACCACAGCCTGAAGAGCAAGGAGGGGACCGAGCAATGTGTCACCTCGGCCAAGGCCTTCGTCCACCCCGATTATGACGTCAGCAGCCATGACAGTGACATCATGCTCCTCAAGCTCCAGAAACCCGTCCGCTTCACCCCCCAGGTCCACCCCGTGGCTCTGCCCAGGGGGTGTCCCCCCCCCAAAAGTCAGTGCCTGGTCTCAGGTTGGGGCAGCACCAGCAGCCCCGAAGGTTGGTGGCACCTCTGGGGACATCTCGGGGGGTTGGGGACATCTCGGGGGGTTGGGGACATCTGGAGGGGTTGGGGACATCTGGAGGGGTTGGGGACATCAGCAGCTTGGGGACATCTGGAGGGGTTGGGGACATCTGGAGGGGTTTGGGGTGTCTTGGAGCCTTGGGGACATCTGGAGGGGGTTGGGGACATCTGGAGGGGTTGGGGACATCTCAGGGGGTTGGAGACATCTTGAGGGGGTTGGGGTGTCTTGGAGCCTTGGGAACATCTCGAGGGGGTTGGGGTGTCTTGGGGTCTTGGGGACATCTCGAGGGGGTTGGGGACATCTGGAGGGGGTTGGGGACAGCTCGAGGGGTTGGGGACATCTCAGCATCTTGGGGACATCTCAAGGGGTTTGGGACATCTTGGGGTCTTGGGGACATCTGGAGGGGTTGGGGACATCTCAAGGGGTTTGGGGTATCTTGGGGTCTTGGGGACATCTCGAGGGGTTGGGGACATCTTGGGGGGATTGGGGACATCTGGAGGGGGTTGGGGACATCTCAGGGTGCCTGGTCTCAGGTTGGGGCAGCACCAGCAGCCCCGAAGGTTGGTGGCACCTCTGGGGACATCTCGGGGGGTTGGGGACATCTCAAGGGGTTGGGGACATCTGGAGGGGTTGGGGACATCTCAAGATGTTGGGGATGTCTTGGGGTCTTGGGGACATCTCAAGGGTTTTGGGGTGTCTTGGGGTCTTGGGGACATCTTGGGGGGGTTGGGGACATCTTGGGGGGGTTGGGGACATCTCAAGGTCTTGGGGACATCAGCAGCTTGGGGACAGCTCGAGGGGGTTGGGGACATCTGGAGGGGTTGGGGACATCTCAGGGTGCCTGGTCTCAGGTTGGGGCAGCACCAGCAGCCCCGAAGGTTGGTGGCACCTCTGGGGACATCTGGGGGGGTTGGGGACATCTCAAGGGGGTTGGGGACATCTCAAGGGGTTGGGGACATCTCGGGGGGTTCGGGACATCTGGAGGGGTTTGGGGTGTCTTGGGGTCTTGGGGACATCTTGAGGGGGTTGGGGACATCTCGGGGAGTTGGGGGCATCTGGAGGGGGTTGGGGACATCTGGAGGGGGTTGGGGACATCTTGAGGTGTTGGGGACATCAGCAGCTTGGGGACAGCTCAAGGGGTTGGGGACATCTGGAGGGGTTTGGGGTGTCTTGGGGTCTTGGGGACATCTGGAGGGGTTGGGGACATCTTGAGGTGTTGGGGACATCTCAGGGAGCTGAGGACATCTCAGCAGCTTGGGAACATCTCAAGGGGGTTGGGGACATCTCAAGGGGTTTGGGGACAACCTGAGGTGTCCTTGGGGCCATCTTGGTGTCTTGGGGCCACCTCATTTTCTCGGGGCCACCTGAGCATCTTGGGGACATCTCAAGGTCTTGGGGACATCTCAAGGTCTTGGGGACATCTCAAGGGGGTTGGGGAGATCTCAAGGGGGTTGGGGACAACCTGAGGTGTCCTTGGGGCCATCTTGGTGTCTTGGGGCCACCTCAACGTCTTGGGGCCACCTCATTTTCTCAGGGCCACCCGAGCATCTTGGGGACATCTCAGTGGGTTGGGGACATCTCAGGGGGTTGGGGACATCTCAAGGAGTTGGGGACATCTGGAGGGGTTGGGGACATCTCAAGGCCTTGGGGACATCTCAAGGGTCTGGGGACATCTTGGGGTCTTGGGAACATCTTGAGGGGGTTGGGGACATCTTGAGGTGTTGGGGACATCTCAGGGGGCTGAGGACATCTCAGCAGCTTAGGAACACCTCAAGGGGTTTGGGGACAACCTGAGGTGTCCTTGGGGCCATCTTGGTGTCTTGGGGCCACCTCATTTCCTTGGGGCCACCTGAGCATCTTGGAGACATCTCAAGGCCTTGGGGACATCTCAAGGAGTTGAGGACATCTCAGCATCTTGGGGACATCTCAAGGGGCTTGGGACATCTTGGGGTCTTGGGAACATCTCAGGGGGTTGGGGACATCTCAGGGGGTTGGGGACATCTCAGGGGGTTGGGGACAGCCTGAGGTGTCCTTGGGGCCATCTTGGTGTCCTGGAGCCACCTCAACATCTTGGGGCCATCTCCACGTCTTGGGGCCACCTCATTTCCTTGGGGCCACCTGAGCATCTTGGGGACATCTCAAGGCCTTGGGGACATCTCAAGGTCTTGGGGACATCTCAAGGGGCTGGGGACATCTCAGCAGCTTCGGGACAGCCTGAGGTGTCCTTGGGGCCATCTTGGTGTCTTGGGGCCACCTCAACGTCTTGGGGCCACCTCATTTCCTTGGGGCCACCTAGAGCATGTTGGGGACATCTCAAGGAGTTGGGGACATCTGGAGGGGTTGGGGACATCTCAAGGCCTTGGGGACATCTCAAGGGTCTGGGGACATCTTGAGGTCTTGGGGACATCTCAAGGCCTTGGGGACATCTCAAGGGGTTTGGGACATCTTGGGGTCTTGGGAACATCGTGAGGGGGTTGGGGACATCTTGAGGTCTTGGGGACATCTCAGGGAGCTGAGGACATCTCAGAAGCTTGGGGACATCTCAGGGGGTTGGGGACAGCCTGAGGTGTCCTTGGGGCCATCTTGGTTGCCTGGGGCCACCTCAACATCTTGGGGCCACCTCAACATCTTGGAGCCACCTCAACATCTTGGGGCCACCTCAACGTCTCGGGGCCACCTCATTTCCTCGGGGCCACCTCGTTTTCTGGGGGCCACCCGAGCATCTTGGGGCCACCCAAGGTGTCCCTGTCCCCCTGAGCGGGTCCCTCTTGTCCCCAGGTTACTTCCCCGACGTTCTCCAGTGTGGGGTGGTCTACACCATGACCAACGAGGAGTGTTCCAAACGCTACCCCAAGGGCATCACCAAGAACATGCTCTGCGCCGGCGTCACCTCGGGGGCCACCGACTCCTGCCAGGTAGGGATGGACCTGTCCCCCACCACCATGGACCTGCTGGACCCCATGGCCTTCACCCCAAAGTCCTTGGTGGTCTCCTTGACCCAAAAGTCCCTGGTGGTCTCCATGACCCAAAGGTCCCTGGTGGTCTCCATGACCCAGAAGTCCCTGGAGGTCTTCATGGGCTTGACCCAAAAGTCCCCGGTGGTCTCCAAACTTTGATCCAGAAGTCCCTGGTGGTCTCCATAACTTGGGTCAAAAGCCCATGGTGGTCCCCATGGCCTTGACCCCAAAGTCCACCTTGGTTTCCTTGACCCAAAAGTCCCTGGTGGTCTCCATAACTTGGGTCAAAAGTCCACGTTGGTCCCCATGGCCTTGACCCAAAAGTTCATGGTGGTCTCCTTGACCCAAAGGTCCCTGGTGGTCTCCAACCTTTGATCCAAAAGTCCCTGGTGGTCTCCATGACCTTGACCCAAAAGTTCATGGTGCTCTTCATGACCTAAAATTCATGGAGGTCTCCATGTCATGACCCAAAGGTCCATGATGGTCTCCATACCTTGACCTAGAAGTCCCTGGTGGTCTCCATTCCATGACCCAAAAGTCCCTGGTGGTCTTCATGGCCTTGACCCAAAAGTCCCTGGTTGTCTCCTTGACCTAAAAGTCCTTGGTGGTCTCCATAACTTGGGTCAAAAGTCCATGGTGGCCTCCATGGCCTTGACCCAAAGGTCCCTGGTGGTCTCCAACCTTTGATCCAAAGGCCCCTGGTGGTCTCCATGACCTAAAATTCATGGTGGTCCCCATGTCATGATCCAAAGGTCCCTGGTGGTCTCCATACCTTGACCCAAAGGTCATGGTGGTCCCCATGGCCTTGACCCAAAAGTCCCTGGTGGTCTCCATGACCCAAAGGGCCCTGGTGGTCTCCAAGCTTTGACCCAAAGGTCATGGTGGTCTTCATGGCCTTGATCCAAAGGTCCCTGGTGGTCTCCATGACCTAAAATTCATGGTGGTCTCCATGGCCTTGACCCAAAAGTCCCTGGTGGTCTCCATAACTTGCATCAAAAGCCCATGGTGGTCCCCATGGCCTTGACCCCAAAGTCCACCTTGGTCCCCATGGCCTTGACCCAAAAGTTCATGGTGGTCTCCTTGACCCAAAGGTCCCTGGGGGTCTCCATGACCCAAAAGTCCCTGGTGGTCCCCATGGCCTTGACCCCAAAGTCCACCTTGGTCTCCTTGACCCAAAGGTCCCTGGTGGTCTCCAAGCTTTGACCCAAAGGTCATGGTGGTCTTCATGGCCTTGATCCAAAGGTCCCTGGTGGTCTCCATGACCTAAAATTCATGGTGGTCTCCATGTCATGACCCAAAGGTCCCTGGTGGTCTCCATACCTTGACCTAAAAGTCCCTGGTGGTCTCCATGGCCTTGACCAAAAAGTCCCTGGTGGTCTCCATGTCACAACCCAAAGGTCCCTGGTGGTCTCCAACCTTTGATCCAGAAGTCCCTGGTGATCTCCATGGGCCCAGAGTCCCTGGTGGTCTCCATAACTTGGGTCAAAAGCCCATGGTGGTCCCCATGGCCTTGACCCCAAAGTCCACCTTGGTCTCCTTGACCTAAAAGTCCCTGGTGGTCTCCATAACTTGGGTCAAAAGTCCACGTTGGTCCCCATGGCCTTGACCCAAAAGTTCATGGTGGTCTCCTTGACCCAAAGGTCCCTGGTGGTCTCCAACCTTTGATCCAAAAGTCCCTGGTGGTCTCCATGACCTTGACCCAAAAGTTCATGGTGCTCTTCATGACCTAAAATTCATGGAGGTCTCCATGTCATGACCCAAAGGTCCATGATGGTCTCCAACCTTGACCTAGAAGTCCCTGGTGGTCTCCATTCCATGACCCAAAAGTCCATGGTGGTCTTCATGGCCTTGACCCAAAGATCCCTGGTGGTCTCCAACCTTTGATCCAAAAGCCCCTGGTGGTCTCCATGACCTAAAATTCATGGAGGTCTCCATGTCATGACCCAAAGGTCATGGTGCTCCCCATGGTCTTGACCCCAAAGTCCACCTTGGTCCCCATGGCCTTGACCCAAAAGTCCCTGGTGGTCTCCATGACCCAAAAGTCCCTGGTGGTCTCCATGACCCCAAAGTCCACGTTGGTCCCCGTGGCCTTGACCCAAAGGTCCCTGGTGGTCTCCAACCTTTGACCCAAAGGTCCCTGCTGGTCTCCATGACCCCAAAGTCCCCGTGGCCTTGACCCAAAGGTCCCTGGTGGTCTCCATGACCCCAAAGTCCACGTTGGTCCCCGTGGCCTTGACCCAAAGGTCCCGAATGGTCTCCACGCCCCACGTTGGTCCCCATGGCCTTGACCCAAAGGTCCCTGATGGTCTCCACAACCCCAAAGTCCACGTTGGTCCCCGTGGCCTTGACCCAAAGGTCCCTGATGGTCTCCATGCCCCACGTTGGTCCCCATGGCCTTGACCCAAAGGTCCCTGGTGGTCTCCAACCTTTGACCCAAAGGTCCCCGATGGTCTCCACGCCCCACGTTGGTCCCCATGGCCTTGACCCAAAGGTCCCTGGTGGTCTCCACGCCCCACGTTGGTCCCCATGGCCTTGACCCAAAGGTCCCTGGTGGTCTCCACGCCCCACGTTGGTCCCCATGGCCTTGACCCAAAGGTCCCTCGTGGTCTCCAACCTTTGACCCAAAGGTCCCCGATGGTCTCCACGCCCCACGTTGGTCCCTGTGGCCTTGACCCAAAGGTCCCTGATGGTCTCCATGCCCCACATTGGTCCCTGTGGCCTTGACCCAAAGGTCCCTGATGGTCTCCACGCCCCACGTTGGTCCCCGCGACCTTGACCCAAAGGTCCCTGATGGTCTCCATGCCCCACATTGGTCCCTGTGGCCTTGACCCAAAGGTCCCCAATGGTCTCCACACCCCACGTTGGTCCCCATGGCCTTGACCCAAAGGTCCCTGGTGGTCTCCATGCCCCACGTTGGTCCCCGCGGCCTTGACCCAAAGGTCCCTGGTGGTCTCCATGCCCCACGTTGGTCCCCATGGCCTTGACCCAAAGGTCCCTGGTGGTCTCCACGACCCCAAAGTCCACGTTGGTCCCCGCGGCCTTGACCCAAAGGTCCCTGGTGGTCTCCATGCCCCACGTTGGTCCCCGCGACCTTGACCCAAAGGTCCCTGATGGTCTCCACGACCCCAAAGTCCACGTTGGTCCCCGTGGCCTTGACCCAAAGGTCCCTGATGGTCTCCACGCCCCACGTTGGTCCCCGCGACCTTGACCCAAAGGTCCCTGGTGGTCTCCACGCCCCACGTTGGTCCCCATGGCCTTGACCCAAAGGTCCCTGGTGGTCTCCAACCTTTGACCCAAAGGTCCCTGGTGGTCTCCATGACCCCAAAGTCCACGTTGGTCCCCATGGCCTTGATCCAGAAGTCCCTGATGGTCTCCATGACCTAAAAGTCCCTGGTGGTCTCCATGACCCCAAAGGTCCCTGTTGGTCTCCAACCTCTGACCCAAAGGTCCTTGGTGGTCTCCATGCCCCACGTTGGTCCCCATGGCCTTGACCCAAAGGTCCTTGGTGGTCTCCACGCCCCACGTTGGTCCCCGCGGCCTTGACCCAAAGGTCACTGATGGTCTCCATGCCCCACGTTGGTCCCCATGGCCTTGACCCAAAGGTCTGTGGTGGTCTCCATGCCCCACGTTGGTCCCCGCGGCCTTGACCCAAAGGTCCCTGGTGGTCTCCATGACCTAAAAGTCCCTGGTGGTCTCCATGTCATGACCCAAAGATCCACGGTGGCCTCCATGGCCTTGACCCAAAGGTCCCGAATGGTCTCCACGCCCCACGTTGGTCCCCACGACCTTGACCCAAAGGCCCCTGATGGTCTCCACACCCCACATTGGTCCCCGCGACCTTGACCCAAAGGTCCCTGATGGTCTCCACGACCCCAAAGTCCACGTTGGTCCCCGTGGCCTTGACCCAAAGGTCCCTGATGGTCTCCATGCCCCACGTTGGTCCCCATGGCCTTGACCCAAAGGTCCCTCGTGGTCTCCAACCTTTGACCCAAAGGTCCCCGATGGTCTCCACGCCCCACGTTGGTCCCCATGGCCTTGACCCAAAGGTCCATGGTGGTCTCCACGCCCCACGTTGGTCCCCGTGGCCTTGACCCAAAGGTCCCTGGTGGTCTCCACGCCCCACGTTGGTCCCCATGGCCTTGACCCAAAGGTCCCTGATGGTCTCCACGCCCCACGTTGGTCCCCATGGCCTTGACCCAAAGGTCCCCGATGGTCTCCACGCCCCACGTTGGTCCCCGTGGCCTTGACCCAAAGGTCCCTGGTGGTCTCCACGCCCCATGTTGGTCCCCATGGCCTTGACCCAAAGGTCCCCGATGGTCTCCATGCCCCACGTTGGTCCCCGCGGCCTTGACCCAAAGGTCTATGGTGGTCTCCATGCCCCACGTTGGTCCCTGCGGCCTTGACCCAAAGGTCCCTGGTGGTCTCCATGCCCCACGTTGGTCCCCATGGCCTTGACCCAAAGGTCCCTGGTGGTCTCCATGACCCCAAAGTCCACGTTGGTCCCCGTGGCCTTGACCCAAAAGTCCCTGGTGGTCTCCATGGCCTTGACCCAAAGGTCCCTGGTGGTCTCCATGACCCAAAAGTCCACGTTGGTCCCCATGGCCTTGACCCAAAGATCCCTGGTGGTCTCCACGCCCCACGTTGGTCCCCATGGCCTTGACCCAAAGGTCCGTGGTGGTCTCCACGCCCCACGTTGGTCCCCATGGCCTTGACCCAAAGGTCTGTGGTGGTCTCCACACCCCACGTTGGTCCCCGCGGCCTCCGCTCTCCCTCAGGGCCTCGGCGTCTCGATTTTGGGTGGCGTGGGGTTGGGTTTGGGGTTTTTTGGACCTCGGGGTCACCTTCTCCTTCCTCTCCTCCCTTTTTAGGGTGACTCGGGGGGTCCCTTGGTGTGCGGGGAGGAGCTCCAGGGCATCGTCTCCTGGGGGATGCAGGTCTGCGGCCAACGCGGCAAACCCGGCGTCTACACCCGGGTCTGCCGCTTCACTTCCTGGATCCGGGAGACCATGAGGAGAAATGGCGGCCTTTAGGCCACGCCCACAAGCCCAGTGGCCCCTCCCACCCTGCCCTGTCCCCCCCCTCCCCCACCCACCCACCCAAAGTCTTCTCCTTCCTTCAACACCCAACCCAACCCCCCCAACGCCAGAGCTCCTGGAATAAAGCCCTGTGATTGGTGGCTGCTGCCTGCTGGGAAATTG
Source organism: Heliangelus exortis (assembly GCF_036169615.1). Taxonomy (NCBI): domain Eukaryota; kingdom Metazoa; phylum Chordata; class Aves; order Apodiformes; family Trochilidae; genus Heliangelus; species Heliangelus exortis. Next base: position 49,998 of record NW_027286011.1, read on the forward strand.
GGGAGGAAAAGGGGGAATTGGGGGGAAATTGGGGGGAAAAAGGGGAATTGAGGAGGAAATTGGGGGGAAGTTGGGGGAAAAGGAAATTGGGGGGAAATTGGGGGGAAAAAGGGGAATTTGAGAGGAAATTGGGGGGAAATGGAGGGAAAAAGGAAATTGGGGGGAAAAGGGGGAACTGAGGAGGAAATTGAGGGAAAAATGGAAAATTGGGGGGAAATTGAGGGACAAAGGAAATTGGGGGGAAACGGAGGGAAAAAGGAAATTGGGGGGAAATTGGGGGAAAAAAGGGGAATTTGAGAGGAAATTGGGGGGAAATTGAGGGGAAATTAGGAGGTAATTGAGGGGAAAAAGGAAATTGGGGGAAATTGGGGGGAAAAGGGAGAATTGAGGAGGAAAAGGGGGAATTGGGGGGAAATTAGGAGGAAATTGAGGGGAAAAAGGGAATTGAGGAGGAAATTGGGGGGAAATTGGGGGGAAATTGAGGGGAAAAAGGGAATTGAGGAGGAAATTGGGGGGAAATTGGGGGGAAATTGGGGGGAAATTGAGGGAAAAAGGAAATTGGGGGGAAATTGAGGGGAAAAAAGGGGAATTTGAGAGGAAATTGGGGGGAAATTGAGGGGAAATTAGGAGGTAATTGAGGGGAAAAAGGAAATTGGGGGAAATTGGGGGAAAAGGGGAATTTGAGAGGAAATTGGGGGAAAAGGGGAATGTGAGAGGAAATTGGCGGGAAAAATGGGAAATTGAGGAGGAAAAGGGGGAATTGGGGGGAAAAAGGGGGGAAATTGAGGGAAAAAGGAAATTGGGGGAAAAAGGAAATTGGGGGGAGATTGGGGGGAAATTGAGGGAAAAAAGGGGAATTTGAGAGGAAATCAAGGGAAAAAAGGGAAATTGAGGAGGAAAAGGGGGAGTTGGGGGGAAATGAGGAGAAAATCGAGGGAAAAAGAAAATTGGGGGGAAAAAGGGGAATTTGAGAGGAAATTGGGGGGAAATTGAGGGAAAAAGGGAATTGAGGAGGAAATTGGGGGGAAATTGGGGAGGAAAAGGAGGAATTGGGGGGAATTGGGGGGAAATGGAGGGAAAAAGGAAATTGGGGGGGAAATTGGGGGGAAAAAAGAGAATTTGAGAGGAAATTGGGGGAAATTGAGGGAAAAATGGGGAATTGAGGAGGAAATTGGGGGGAAGTTGGGGGGAAATTGGGGGAAAAAGGAAATTGGGGGAAAATGGGAAATTGAGGAGGAAAAGGAGGAATTGGGGGGAAATTGAGGGAAAAAAGGGAATTGAGGAGGAAATTGAGGGAAATTAGGAGGAAATTGAGGGAAAAAGGAAATTGGGGGAAATTGGGGGGAAATCGGGGGAAAAAAGGGGAATTTGAGAGGAAGTTGGGGGGAAATTGAGGGAAAAATGGGGAATTGAGGAGGAAATTGGGGGGAAATTGGGGGAAAAAGGAAATTGGGGGAAAATGGGAAATTGAGGAGGAAAAGGAGGAATTGGGGAGAAATTGGGGGGAAATGGAGGGAAAAAGGAAATTGGGGGGAAAAGGGGGAACTGAGGAGGAAATTGAGGGAAAAATGGGAAATTGGGGGGAAATTGAGGGACAAAGGAAATTGGGGGGAAAAGGGGATTTGAGAGGAAATTGGGGGGAAACGGAGGGAAAAAGGAAATTGGGGGGAAATTGGGGGAAAAAAGGGGAATTTGAGAGGAAATTGGGGGGAAATTGAGGGGAAATTAGGAGGTAATTGAGGGGAAAAAGGAAATTGGGGGGAAATTGGGGGGAAAAAGGGGAATTGAGGAGGAAAAGGGGGAATTGGGGGGAAATTAGGAGGAAATTGAGGGGAAAAAGGGAATTGAGGAGGAATTGGGGGGAAATTGGGGGGAAATTGAGGGAAAAAGGAAATTGGGGGGAAATTGAGGGAAAAGGGGAATTTGAGAGGAAATTGGGGGGAAATTGAGGGGAAATTAGGAGGTAATTGAGGGGAAAAAGGAAATTGGGGGAAATTGGGGGGAAAAAGGGTAATTTGAGAGGAAATTGAGGGAAAAAGGAAATTGGGAGGAAAAAGGGGAATTTGAGAGGAAACTGGGGGAAATTGAGGGGAAAAGGAAATTGGGGGAACTTGGGGGAAAAAAGGGGAATTGAGGAGGAAATGGGGGGAAATTAGGAGGAAATTGAGGGAAAAGGGGGAATTGGGGGGAAATTGAGGGGAAAAAGGGGAACTGAGGAGGAAATTGGGGGAAATTGAGGGAAAAAGGAAATGGGGGGAAACTGGGGGGAAAAAGGGGAAATTGAGGAGGAAATTGGGGGCAAATTGGGGGAAAAGGAAACTGGGAGGAAATTGGGGGGAAAAAGGAATTTGAGAGGAAATTGGGGGGAAATTGAGGGAAAAATGGGGAATTGAGGAGGAAAAGGGGGAATTGGGGGGAAATGAGGAGGAAATTGAGAGGAAATTAAGGGAAATTAGGAGGAAATTGGGGGAAAAATGGGAAATTGAGGAGGAAAAGGAGGAATTGGGGGGAAATTAGGAGGAAATTGAGGGAAAAAGGAAATTGGGGGAAACTGGGGGGGAAAAGAGGAATCTGAGAGGAAATTGGGGGGAAATTGAGAGGAAAAGGAAATTGGGGGGAAAATTGGGGGAATTGAGGAGGAAATGGGGGGGAAATGAGGAGGAACTTGAGGGAAAAGGGGGAATTTGAGAGGAAATGGAGGGAAAAAAGGGGAAATCGGGGGGAATCGAGGGGAAAAGGGAGAAAAATGGGGGAAACCGAGAGGAAATCGAGGAGGAAAAGGGGGAAATTGGGGGGAAAAAAGGGGGAAAACTGAGGGAAAAATGGCGGCCATGGGGAGTTTGGGGGGGGGAGGGGCCACTCGTGGCCTCTGGGGGGGGTCACCCGTGGCCCCGCCCCCCCCGAGAGAGCCAATGAGGATCCCCCTCCCCTGAGGCCACGCCCACTCCGTAGTGGTGCGTGACGCGGGGTTATCCCCGATACCGCACGCCTCACGTGACCCCAATCGGCAGCTTCGAGTTGAAACCCCGCCCTTCCCGGGCAGCCAATCGGGGAGGGGGAAGTGGGCGTGGTCTAGAGGAGGGCAGCGGCCAATCAGGAGGCTCCTGGGAGGAAGCGGCGAGGGATTAAGGGCTCGGGGCCGCGCCCAACGCCGCCGTCGGAGCCTTGGGTGGGGGTGGGATGGGAGGAGGAGGAGGAGGAGGAGGAGGAGGAAGAGCAGGAGAAGCTCCGGGAAGCTCCGGGAAGTGGTGGGAGGAGAAGACCCCCCGGGAAAGGTCAGGAATGGGGGTTTTTTTTTGGGGATTTTTGGGGTTTTTTATGGGATTTTTAAGGGGGAACCTCAAGGAGTTGGGGGGTGGGGGAGGGGTGGGAAGGTCGGGAATATCCCGGGAATTTCGGGGTGTGGTGGGAAGCTCCCGGGTTTCTTCTGGTTTGGTCCTGGTGGTCGCGGGTCCTTCCTCCAAGTCTTGGGTCTTCTTCTGTTCCTTGGATTTTTGGCCTTGGATTTTCTTCCATTCCTTGGATTTTTATCCTTGGATTTTTATCCTTGGATTTTCTTCCACCCCTTGGATTTTTATCCTTGGATCTTCTTCTGTTCCTTGGATTTTTGTCCTTGGATTTTCTTCCTTTCCTTGGATTTTTGTCCTTGGATTTTCTGCCTTGGATCTTCTTCCATTCCTTGGATTTTTATCCTTGGATTTTCTTCCTTTCCTTGGATTTTTGTCCTTGGATCTTCTTCCATTTCTTGGATTTTTATCCTTGGATTTTTATCCTTGGATTTTCTTCCATTCCTTGGATTTTCATCCTTGGATTTTCTTCCATTTCTTGGATTTTTATCCTTGGATTTTCTTCCTTTCCTTGGATTTTTGTCCTTGGATCTTCTTCCATTTCTTGGATTTTTATCCTTGGATTTTCTGCCTTGGATTTTCTTCCATTCCTTGGATTTTTGTCCTTGGATCTTCTTCTGTTCCTTGGATTTTTGTCCTTGGATCTTCTTCCATTCCTTGGATTTTTATTCTTGGATTTTTATCCTTGGATCTTCTTCTGTTCCTTGGATTTTTGTCCTTGGATTTTCTTCCATTTCTTGGATTTTCTGCCTTGGATCTTCTTCCACCCCTTGGATTTTTATCCTTGGATTTTTATCCTTGGATTTTCTGCCTTGGATTTTCTTCCATTCCTTGGATTTTTATCCTTGGATTTTCTTCCTTTCCTTGGATTTTT
>NW_027286012.1:0-51306 GCF_036169615.1 Heliangelus exortis
TTGAAGGCAACACTCGGGGTAAGATGGGAACCTCTTGGCACTCAGGAGACCTCCGAGCAAGAGGACTTGGAAGAGGACTAAGAGGAGGAGGAGAGAAGGAAAGGAGCCAATGATCAACACACGACTCCATTCCTGGAAGCTGAGGAGGGGGGGGAGCGCACAAAATGGCTCCAAGTCCCTTGGTGCCCAACCCTTTGAGGAGGAACCTCTTGGGAAAAAAAAAAAATTAAAAAAAAATCTGCTTTCAGCTCAGCCGGCGCCGCGACGGAACCCACGACATCACGTGGGGTCAAGAAATGGGATCCTTCTCAGGAGAAATCAAGCCTGGAAATTGTTTTTAAATTGTTTTTATGTTTTTTTGAAGCTTTTTTAGACTCATGGTCTGCCCTGGTGGGTCCCAAAATGAGCTTTGATCAAGCTCCAAGAGCTCCTCAACCAAGAACCGGGCGCCAACGATGCTCGTTACCCAAGACCCAAGGTGGGTTCCTTGGGTTCCTTGGGTTTGTTCCAACCCAAAGTGGAAGGTTCCAACCATCTTTGACAATTTTCAGGAGCTCCTCACAGTCTGGGAGGTGAAGGCAACACTCGGGGTAAGATGGGAACCTCTTGGCACTCAGGAGACCTCCGAGCAAGAGGACTTGGAAGAGGACTAAGAGGAGGAGGAGAGAAGGAAAGGAGCCAATGATCAACACACGACTCCAGTCCTGGAAGCTGAGGAGGGGGGGGAGCACACAAAATGGCTCCAAGTCCCTTGGTGCCCAACCCTTTGAGGAGGAACCTCTTGGGGAAAAAAAAAAAAAAAAAAAAAATCAGCTTTCAGCTCAGCCGGCGCCGCGACGGAACCCACGACATCACGTGGGGGTCAAGAAATGGGATCCTTCTCAGGAGAAATCAAGCCTGGAGATTGTTTTTAAATTGTTTTTATGTATTTTTTAGCTTTTTATACTCTTGGTCTGCCCTGGTGGGCTCCCAAAATGAGCTTTGATCAAGCTCCAAGAGCTCCTCAACCAAGAACCGGCGCCAACGATGCTCGTTACCCAAGACCCAAGGTGGGTTCCTTGGGTTCCTTGGGTTTGTTCCAACCCAAAGTGGAAGGTTCCAACCCATCTTTGACAACTTTCAGGAGCTCCTCACAGTCTGGGAGGTGAAGGCAACACTCGGGGTAAGATGGGAACCTCTTGGCACTCAGGAGACCTCCGAGCAAGAGGACTTGGAAGAGGACTAAGAGGAGGAGGAGAGAAGGAAAGGAGCCAATGATCAACACACGACTCCAGTCCTGGAAGCTGAGGAGGGGGGGAGCACATAAAATGGCTCCAAGTCCCTTGGTGCCCAACCCTTTGAGGAGGAAACTCTTGGGAAAAAAAAAAAAAAAAAAAAAAAAAAAAAAATCTGCTTTCAGCTCAGCCGGCGCCGCGACGGAACCCACGACATCACGTGGGGTCAAGAAATGGGATCCTTCTCAGGAGAAATCAAGCCTGGAAATTGTTTTTAAATTGTTTTTATGTATTTTTTAGCTTTTTTAGACTCATGGTCTGCCCTGGTGGGCTCCCAAAATGAGCTTTGATCAAGCTCCAAGAGCTCCTCAACCAAGAACCGGCGCCAACGATGCTCGTTACCCAAGACCCAAGGTGGGTTCCTTGGGTTTTTTGGGTTCTTTGGGTTCATTGGGTTTGGTTTTCCCCTTTTCCCAAGAATTCCCAGCACTTCTGATGCCTTTTTGAGAAGGGTGGAAGGAGGAGACAAGAGGAGGCAGAAAGGTGGGGAGATGAGGTGGAGGCAACGGCCAAGTTGGAGCCATGGGGAGGTTTGGAGATGAAAACAGGTGCTGGAACTTCTGGGTTGTTTTTTATGCAAAGTGATTTAATTTCTGGGACAAAAACCCATTCAGAAGAACCCTTTCTACCACACCCTGCCCATAACTTCACAGGAAAAAGAAGTTTGAGGAGAAACCACCCTGGCTTTGGGTTTGTTTTTTTTTTTTTGATTTCTGATCTCCAAATGAACTCCAGAGTGAGTTTCATTTTCTTTTCCTGCCCCCAGAGGCTGCCTGGTTCCCTTCCAAGGAAACACCAAAAAAAAATGCTTTAGAAATCAGAACCTGAGTCATTTTTCTCCTGGCAAATCCCTTTTTTTTTGGGTTTTTTTTTTTTTTTTTGCTAGGAAAGACCCAACTTTTCAGCCCACCCCCCTGCCAAGTGGAGCTTCAGGTGACCAGGAGATGATAAAAAAAAAAAAACAAAAACCAAAGGAGCTTTGTAGTTCCACTGCCAGGAGGTGACACAGAGGGAGATGTTGGAGGACGGGGGTGGAAAAGAAGAGACCTGAAGGATGAAGATGAAAGAAAACCCAACAGCCAAGAGGGGTGAAGCTTCAGGGGAGACTCACTCACCGAGCTTTGTCATCGTTCCAGCAGGAGGAGGTGTCCTCTGCTGAGCTTTGCTCTCATTTTATACCCTGGCTTCCCCCAGAAAAAAAAAAAAAAAAAAAGAGGAAAAAAAACCAAAGGCGAGGAACCCAACCTCAACATGGTGGGGCCAACCAATGGGAGCACCCCAGCTGCATGCAAATTGGGCCAGAGAAGAGGAACCCACAATTTAGGAGGTTGTTGTTCTTCTTCTTCTACAAAGTGGGTGGTTTTTCTTCTTCTTTCTTTACTCACAGCTTTTGGCCATCAGCCAGGAAGCCCAATTTGAAGAAGTGTCATTAAGAGAAGACAATAAAGGACTTGACTCCACCCTTCTCCTGGAAGGGCTGAGAACTTCCCAGCGTGGAAAAAAAAAACGAAGCTTGGGGTTTGGATTTCCTTGTCCTACTCAATGGGCCTCATTAAACCCTTCTAAACCTCCTGAGGTTCCACCTGCATCCCGGGGTGACCTCCAAATATCCAAGATGTCCTTGGAAAACGAGGAAAATGGGAACGTCCAGGTGCACCTCACCTTCTGGAGGCTTTTAAGTTAAATGTTGCCCAGTTTGGGCTTGATTTGGTCTCCTTTGGTGCCTTCACCCCAACTCTGGTGTAGAACTAAATTTTCATGGTGATTTCTTTCAACAATATTGAGGTGTTTTTTTTTTTTAGAACCATAAATGAGTCCAGAGGAGGCCAAGGGGATGATCCAAAGGCTGGAGAAGCCCTTTTCTGGAGACAGATTGAGAGAGTTGGGTTTTTTTGGAGGAAAGAAGAGCTGGGAAGGCCCAGGTTGTCCCCAAAAGCTCTGGCTGCCCCCTTCACCCAACTTTCAACAATATTGAGGTTTTTTTAGAACCAAATTTAGTCCAGAGGAGGCCAAGGGGATGATCGAGTCCAGAGGAGGCCAAGGGGATGATCCAAAGGCTGGAGAAGCCCTTTTCTGGAGACAGATTGAGAGAGTTGGGTTTTCTGGAGGGAAGAAGAGCTGGGAAGGCCCAGGTTGTCCCCAAAAGCTCTGGCTGCCCCCTTCACCCAACTTTCAACAATATTCAGGTTTTTTTTTTTTTTAGAACCATAAATGAGTCCAGAGGAGGCCAAGGGGATGATCCAAAGGCTGGAGAAGCCCTTTTCTGGAGACAGATTGAGAGAGTTGGGTTTTTTGGAGGAAAGAAATTCCAAAAGTTTTTTGGAGGCTTCCCAACACAACCTGGGAAGACCCAGGTTGTCCCCAAAAGCTCTGGCTGCCCCCCTTCACCCAACTTTCAACAATATTGAGGGTTTTTTAGAACCATAAATGAGTCCAGAGGAGGCCAAGGGGATGATCCAAAGGCTGGAGAAGCCCTTTTCTGGAGACAGATTGAGAGAATTGGGTTTTTTGGAGGAAAGAAGAGCTGGGAAGGCCCAGGTTGTCCCCAAAAGCTCTGGCTGCCCCATTCACCCAACTTTCAACAATATTCAGGTTTTTTTAGAACCATAAATGAGTCCAGAGGAGGCCAAGGGGATGGTCCAAAGGCTGGAGAAGCCCTTTTCTGGAGACAGGTTGAGAGAGTTGGGATTTTTGGAGGGAAGAAGAGCTGGGAAGGCCCAGGTTGTCCCCAAAAGCTCTGGCTGCCCCCTTCACCCAACTTTCAACAATATTCAGGTTTTTTTTTTAGAACCATAAATGAGTCCAGAGGAGGCCAAGGGGATGATCGAGTCCAAAGGAGGCCAAGGGGATGATCCAAAGGCTGGAGAAGCCCTTTTCTGGAGACAGATTGAGAGAGTTGGGTTTTTTTGGAGGAAAGAAGAGCTGGGAAGGCCCAGGTTGTCCCCAAAAGCTCTGGCTGCCCCCTTCACCCAACTTTCAACAATATTGAGGTTTTTTTAGAACCATAAATGAGTCCAGAGGAGGCCAAGGGGATGATCCAAAGGCTGGAGAAGCCCTTTTCTGGAGACAGGTTGAGAGAGTTGGGTTTTTTGGAGGAAAGAAGAGCTGGAGAGGCCCAGGTTGTCCCCAAAAGCTCTGGCTGCCCCCTTCACCCAACTTTCAACAACATTCAGGTTTTTTTTTAGAACCATAAATGAGTCCAGAGGAGGCCAAGGGGATGATTGAGTCCAGAGGAGGCCACGGGGATGATCCAAAGGCTGGAGAAGCCCTTTTCTGGAGACAGATTGAGAGAGTTGGGATTTTTGGAGGAAAGAAGAGCTGGGAAGGCCCAGGTTGTCCCCCAAAGCTCTGGCTGCCCCCTTCACCCAACTTTCAACAATATTGAGGTTTTTTTAGAGCCATAAATGAGTCCAGAGGAGGCCAAGGGGATGATCCAAAGGCTGGAGAAGCCCTTTTCTGGAGACAGATTGAGAGAGTTGGGATTTCTGGAGGAAAGAAGAGCTGGGAAGGCCCAGGTTGTCCCCAAAAGCTCTGGCTGCCCCAAGTGTTGATGGGGCTTGGAGCAACCTGGGCTGCTGGGAGGTTCCACCCCATGGCAGGGGGCTTGGGACTTGAAGGTCTTGAAGGTCCCTTCCAAGCATTCTGTGAGGAACCATCTCAAGGACTTCAGGACCACTGAGTCCTCCTCAAAGTTGAAGCAGAATTTTGGAGAAGTGCTGAAGCCACCAATAACCCCGGGCCTCAACTTTTCCATCTCTGGGATCTCTGACTTCTGGTGGATTTGTGACCAGGATATTGGGGTTTTGGGGTGGTTTCTTCCAGGAAGAAGAAACCAAGGATTGGTTTCTTGTCCAAGATGGGGTGTGGAGGTGTTTTTCCACCAGGGTGGAGACCTTGTGGTCCTGTTCCTGGAGGCAGCTCTGGGGTAATTTAATCCTCCCCCACCCCAGGTTCTCAGTGTTGCTGCTGGGCCAACCAAGGAGGTCCCATCATGCTTTAACCCCACCTTGGGGGCACCACCCATCCAAAAACTCTTCCAAAAACCTTGAGGGGGTTCACTCCTCCATCAAGGCAAAATCAGGACCTGAGTCTTTGCATCCAGCTCGTGTCCAGGGGTTGGTTCCTCCTTGCTCCTCATGAGACCTTCCCTCAGGACCTTCCTTCCCAGAAGAACTGAGGGGTGGCACGAGATTTCTTGAGCTTTAAGTTCTGGAGAAAGTCTCCATTTAAGAACCCACCAGTGTGGGTCGGCTGGAACACTGGAAAAGGGCAAAGGTTTAATTTTTCAGCAAAAAAAAAACCCAACAAAATCCCGAAATTTTTTGGGATATTCTTTCTCCCTTTGGACCACACCCAGAACCCTTTGTAAAGTCTCCTTATCTCTTTGGATCACATCCAGAACCCTTGTAAATCCTCCTTATCCCTTTGGATCACATCCAGAACTTCTGTAAATCCTCCTTATCCCTTTGGATCTTATCCAGGACCCCTGGAGATCCTCCTCCTCCCTTTGGATCACATCCAGAACTTCTGTAAATCCTCCTTATCCCTTTGGATCATATCAAGGACCCCTGGAAATTCTTCACCTCCCTTTGGATCACATCCAGAACTTTTGTAAATCCCCCTTATCCCTTTGGATCTTATCCAGGACCCTTGGAAATTCTTCACCTCCCTTTGAGCCACATCCAGAACTTTTCTAAATCCCCCTTATCCCTTTGGATCATATCAAGGACCCCTGGAGATTCTCCTCCTCCCTTTGAGCCACATCCAGAACTTTTCTAATTCCCCCTTATCCCTTTGGATCTTATCCAGGACCCCTGGAGATCCTCCTCCTCCCTTTGGATCACATCCAGAACTTCTGTAAATCCTCCTTATCCCTTTGGATCTTATCCAGGACCCCTGGAAATTCTTCACCTCCCTTTGGATCACATCCAGAACTTCTGTAAATCCTCCTTATCCCTTTGGATCATATCAAGGACCCCTGGAGATCCTCCTCCTCCCTTTGAGCCACATCCAGAACTTCTGTAAATCCCCCTTATCCCTTTGGACCATATCCAGGACCCCTGGAGATCCTCCTCCTCCCTTTGGATCACATCCAGAACTTTTGTAAATCCACTTTATCCCTTTGGATCATACCCAGGACCCCTGGAGATTCTTCACCTCCCTTTGAGCCACATCCAGAACTTCTGTAAATCCTCCTTATCCCTTTGGATCTTATCCAGGACCCCTGGAGATCCTCCTCCACCCTTTGGATCACATCCAGAACTTTTCTAAATCCTCCTTATCCTTTCAGATCATACCCAGGACCCCTGGAGATTCTTCACCTCCCTTTGGATCACATCCAGAACCCTTGTAAATCCCCCTTATCCCTTTGGATCTTATCCAGGACCCCTGGAAATTCTTCACCTCCCTTTGGATCACATCCAGAACTTTTCTAAATCCTCCTTATCCCTTTGGATCATACCCGGGACCCCTGGAGATTCTTCACCTCCCTTTGGATCACATCCAGAACTTCTGTAAATCCTCCAAATCCCTTTGGATCATATCAAGGACCCCTGGAAATTCTTCACCTCCCTTTGGATCACATCCAGAACTTTTCTAATTCCCCCTTATCCCTTTGGATCATACCCAGGACCCCTGGAGACTCTTCACCTCCCTTTGGATCACATCCAGAACTTCTGTAAATCCTCCTTATCCCTTTGGATCATATCCAGGACCCCTGGAAATTCTTCACCTCCCTTTGAGCCACATCCAGAACTTCTGTAAATCCTCCTTATCCCTTTGGATCATACCCAGGACCCCTGGAGATCCTCCTCCTCCTCCCTTTGGAGCACAACCTGGGTTTTGGGTGTGATTTATTTAATTTTTTTTTTTTTTTAATTTGGTGATGACCACTGTTTTCCTGCTCCCTGGTGGCTTTTTTCCCTCTGCTTTGGTGACACCCCAAGCACCCCTGTGTCATGGTTTTTGGGCGAAGCAACCTTGGAGAAGAGATTGAGGGATGACACGAAGAAGAAGAAGAAGAAGGAGAAGAAGCAGAAGAAGAAGCCAGCGGGATACGTGTTCCCCGGGCCAGGAGAAGCTTTAGGAGAACAATTGGGATTAATCCGTCCAGGATTAGGACACATGTTGGAACAAGTTGCTTGGAGATCATCTCCCAGATGACAAAGGGGTTGATTGTCTGAGAACAAAGCCTCCAGGTTGCAAAAGTTGCTCCTCCCATCTTCCCGCTGCTTCCTCGGAAGACGCCGGGAAACCGCGTTCCCTCCTCCCCACCCCTGGTGACACGAAGCTTCCCAAAAGGACAATGGAGAGGGATCAACACCCAAGTGAGGCAGCTGGTGAGGGGGGGATGGAGGGAGAGGGGGAAGGAGAAGGAGAAAAAGGAGGAGAAGGAGGAAAAAGAGGAGAGGGAGAATGAAGGAGGAGAAGGAGAAGGAGGAGGAGAAGGAGAAGGAGAAGGAGGAAAAAGAGGAGAGGGAGAATGAAGGAGGAGAAGGAGGAGAAGAGAGAGAAGAAGGAGAAGAAGAAGGAGAAGGAGAAGGAGAAAAAAGAGGAGAGGGAGAATGAAGGAGAAGAAGGAGAAGGAGAAGGAGAAGGAGAAGGAGAGGGAGAGGGAGAAGGAGAAGGAGAAGGAGAAGGAGAGGGAGAGGGAGAGGGAGAGGGAGAGGGAGAGGGAGAAGGAGAGGGAGAAGGAGAGGGAGAAGGAGAAGGAAAAAAGGACAAAAAGGACAAAAAGGACAAAAAGGAGAAGGAGAAGGAGAAGGAGAAGGAGAAGGAGAAGGAGAAGGAGAAGGAGAAGGAGAGGGAGAGGGAGAGGGAGAAGGAGAGGGAGAAGGAAAAAAGGACAAAAAGGAGAAGGAGAATGAGAAGGAGAAAATGAGGAGAAGGAGAAAAGGAGGAGAAAAGGAGAAGGAGAAGAAGGAGAAGGAGAAAAGGAGGAGAATCAGAAAAGGAGAAGGAGAGGGAGAAGGAGAAGGAGGAGAAAAGGAGAAGGAGGAGGAGAAGGAAAAAAGGACAAAAAGGGGAAGGAGAAGGAGATGGAGAAGAATAAAGAGGAGAGAAGAGAAGAGGAGAGGAGAGGAGAGGAGAAGAGAGGAGAGGAGAGGAGAGGAGAGGAGAGGAGAGAGAGGAGAGGAGAGGAGAGGAGAGGAGAGGAGAGGAGAGGAGAGGAGAGGAGAGGAGGAGAGGAGAGGAGAGGAGAGGAGAGGAGAGGAGAGGAGAGGAGAGGAGAGGAGAGGAGAGGAGAGAAGAAAAGGAAGAGAAGAGAAGAGAAGAGAAGAGAAGAGGCAGGAACAACAAATGCATAAAGGGGAGGAAGAAGTGGCCACAGTTTGGTCCTCCAGCCCCAGGGGTTGGTGGAGGCCCTCAACTGCATCTTTGATGCTCAAAGGGAGGTGAAGAATTTCCAGGGGTCCTGGATAAGATCCAAAGGGATAAGGAGGATTTACAGAAGTTCTGGATGTGATCCAAAGGGAGGAGGAGGAGGATCTCCAGGGGTCCTGGATAAGATCCGAAGGGATAAGGGGGATTTATAGAAGTTCTGGATGTGGCTCAAAGGGAGGTGAAGAATCTCCAGGGGTCCTGGATAAGATCCAAAGGGATAAGGAGGATTTACAGAAGTTCTGGATGTGGCTCAAAGGGAGGTGAAGAATCTCCAGGGGTCCTGGATAAGATCCAAAGGGATAAGGGGGATTTACAGAAGTTCTGGATGTGATCCAAAGGGAGGTGAAGAATCTCCAGGGGTCCTGGATAAGATCCAAAGGGATTTGGAGGATTTACAGAAGTTCTGGATGTGGCTCAAAGGGAGGTGAAGAATCTCCAGGGGTCCTGGGTATGATCCAAAGGGATAAGGGGGATTTACAGAAGTTCTGGATGTGATCCAAAGGGAGGAGGAGGATCTCCAGGGGTCCTGGGTATGATCCAAAGGGATAAGGAGGATTTACAGAAGTTCTGGATGTGATCCAAAGGGAGGTGAAGAATCTCCAGGGGTCCTGGATAAGATCCAAAGGGATAAGGAGGATTTACAGAAGTTCTGGATGTGGCTCAAAGGGAGGTGAAGAATCTCCAGGGGTCCTGGATAAGATCCAAAGGGATAAGGGGGATTTACAAGGGTTCTGGATGTGATCCAAAGGGATAAGGGGGATTTACAGAAGTTCTGGATCTGATCCAAAGGGATAAGGAGGGCCCTGAATGGAGCGTGGGAGCTGAGGCCTTGGGCAGATGCAAATGAGCCCCGGGTGTCAGCACCAGGAGGGAAAACCCCAGGGTGTAGCTGGGAGGATTCATTAACGAAGTCACCAGGTCCCAAGGAGACTCTGAAGGTCACGGAAGGTTTCGAACCTTGCAGGCAACCAGCAGGAGAATGGGAACCACCAGGGATGGTCCTGGTCAAGAGGGACCCCAAGGACCTGCACTGCTCCTCAGCTGGGACTTGAGGGGGGGGTGTTCAACCTGGAGAAGGCTCTGGGGAGACCTTAGAGCACCTTCCAATCCCTAAAGTCCCTTCAGATCCCTCCAGGAGGTTCCTCCAAGTCCCCAAAGTCCCTTCAGATCCCACCAGGAGGTTCCTCCAAGACCCCAGAGTCCCTTCAGGCACCTCCAAGACCCCAAAGTCCCTTCAGGCACCTCCAGGAGGTTCCTCCAAGACCCCAAAGTCCCTTCAGATCCCTCCAGGAGGTTCCTCCAAGACCCCAAAGTCCCTTCAGTTTCCTCCAAGTCCCCAAAGTCCCTTCAGATCCCTCCAGGAAGCTCCTCCAAGACCCCAAAGTCCCTTCAGGTTCCTCCAGGAGGTTCCTCCAAGACCCCAAAGTCCCTTCAGGCACCTCCAAGACCCCAAAGTCCCTTCAGATCCCTCCAGGAGGTTCCTCCAAGTCCCCAAAGTCCCTTCAGGTTCCTCCAAGTCCCCAAAGTCCCTTCAGATCCCACCAGGAGGTTCCTCCAAGACCCCAAAGTCCCTTCAGATCCCTCCAGGAGGTTCCTCCAAGTCCCCAAAGTCCCTCCAGGCACCTCCAGGAGGTTCCTCCAAGACCCCAAAGTCCCTTCAGATTCCTCCAAGTCCCCAAAGTCCCTTCAGATCCCTCCAGGAGGTTCCTCCAAGACCCCAAAGTCCCTTCAGGTCCCTCCAAGACCCCAAAGTCCCTTCAGGCACCTCCAGGAGGTTCCTCCAAGTCCCCAGAGTCCCTTCAGATTCCTCCAAGACCCCAAAGTCCCTTCAGGCACCTCCAGGAGGTTCCTCCAAGTCCCCAAAGTCCCTTCAGGTACCTCCAGGAGGTTCCTCCAAGTCCCCAAAGTCCCTTCAGGTACCTCCAAGTCCCCAAAGTCCCTTCAGGCACCTCCAGGAGGTTCCTCCAAGTCCCCAAAGTCCCTTCAGGTACCTCCAAGACCCCAAAGTCCCTTCAGGCACCTCCAGGAGGTTCCTCCAAGTCCCCAAAGTCCCTTCAGGTACCTCCAAGACCCCAAAGTCCCTTCAGGCACCTCCAAGACCCCAAAGTCCCTTCAGGTTCCTCCAGGAGGTTCCTCCAAGTCCCCAAAGTCCCTCCAGGCACCTCCAGGAGGTTCCACCAAGTCCCCAAAGTCCCTTCAGGTTCCTCCAAGACCCCAAAGTTCCTTCAGATCCCTCCAGGAGGTTCCTCCAAGTCCCCAAAGTCCCTTCAGGTTCCTCCAAGACCCCAAAGTCCCTTCAGATCCCTCCAGGAGGTTCCTCCAAGACCCCAAAGTCCCTTCAGGTACCTCCAAGACCCCAAAGTCCCTTCAGGTACCTCCAGGAGGTTCCTCCAAGTCCCCAAAGTCCCTTCAGGTACCTCCAGGAGGTTCCTCCAAGTCCCCAAAGTCCCTCCAGATACCTCCAAGACCCCAAAGTCCCTTCAGGTACCCCCAAGACCCCAAAGTCCCTTCAGGTACCCCCAAGACCCCAAAGTCCCTTCAGGCACCTCCAGGAGGTTCCTCCAAGTCCCCAAAGTCCCTTCAGATCCCTCCAGGAGGTTCCTCCAAGACCCCAAAGTCCCTTCAGGCACCTCCAGCACCTGGAGGAGCTCCAGGAAAGCTGGGAAGGGCCTTTGGAGAAGGGCCTGGAGTGGTAGGACCAAGGGAAGGGTTTCAAACTGGAAGGGGAAAGATTTGGGTTGGACTCGAGGAGGAAATTCTTCCCGATGAGGGTGCTGAGCCCATGGCCCAGGTTGGGCCATGTTGGGTGGGGCTGGTGGCAGGAGCTCGGAAGCTGGGATTGGCTGATCTTAAAGGTGGGGAGGGAGGTTGGATTTATTGCAAAAAAAGCAAACCAAAAAAAAAAAAAAACAAAAACCAAACCAACTCTTCTTGGTGTCGTCAGAGCTAAAAATAAGAATTTTGGGATTGGGGGAAGAAAAAAAAAATTCTTTCCCTGACCGGGAATCGAACCCGGGCCGCGGCGGTGAGAGCGCCGAATCCTGACCACTAGACCACCAGGGAAGTGATGTCATTGGTTGTTCGGTGATAATCCACGGGCTTTTGGCAGAGTTCTGACCTCCCAGTGCATTAATGACTTCCTAGGGTTCTGCTCTGCACATCCAGGGCCTTTTCCTCCCTTTGGAGAACACCAAGGACTTCCCAGAAATCCTTCTTCTCCCTTGGGATCACTTCCAGGATCCCAGGAAATGGGGGAAGCTGCAGAAACTCCGCCTCCTCCTTGGAGGTGGGGAGGAAGGGGTTAACTCCTTCTTCCCAGCATTCCGGGCAGGATTTCGGGCCGATTCCCCATTCTTCCGGTTTTTTTTTCCGATGTGAATTCCGGGTCTTTTCCCTCCCCCCATGGATTTGGGGTTTCCTTGGGGTTTTTTTTGGGGTTTTCATCGGTTGGTAAGTGGAGATTTTTTCCCTTCCCTCTCTTTTTTTTTTTTTTTTTTCCCCAATTTTTTTTTTTTCCAAGTGGGAATCAACCCATTTTGTCCCGAAATCAAAAAAAAAAAAAAAAAACCCAAGGATTTGGGGCCTTTTTTTTCCGGTGGGAAAAGCGAATTTCTTCCTTGCCCTCCCCTTTTTCCCATCCCTTTTCCCCCTTCCTCTCCTCCATCCCAAATTTTTCCTTCTTTTATCCCTTTTTCCTGATGGGAATCTTGAAAAGGTCCATGCCAAGGAGTCAGGGCTCTCCGAAACCACCGGGAAAAACGGGAAAAAAAAAAAATCGGGGTCTTGGGAACATCGGGAAGAGTTGGGATTGGGAATGGGGAAGCTTTGGGTTTCCCTCTAGAGGGTTCTGGGGGATCGTTGCTTCCAAGGAGCTTTTTAAATTATTATTTAAATTATTTATTATTTATTTAAATTATTATTGAAATTATTATTTATTTAAATTTTTCCCCCCCCATTTTCCCGGGATATCGGTTTGGGTTTCGGGAGCGAATCCGATTCCTCCATCGCGCGGCGGCGTTGGGAAGGTGGAAAAAAAAAAAAAAAAAATTAAAAAAATGAGGGAATTTCAGGGGGATTTTAGGGATCCTCATCCTTGGAGTCTCAGCTTGAGGAAGATTTTTTTTTTTTTTCCCCCTTCTGGGAAAAATTTTTTAGGCCAAGGGGGAAGCCTGAGTGGGAAATTCCAGGGAATGAGGAGGAATTCCCAAAAAATTTGGCCAATGGCGACTCCCGAAGGCACCAACTGGGATGCTGGAGGGAAAAGGGTGGGACGGGGAAAACGGGGAGAAAAATAGGATTTTTTGACACACACCCATCCCAAACCTTCCCCGTGGAGTTTAGGGGGATTTTTTTCCCGTTTTAATGGAATTTCGGTTTTCCTTGCGGCCCCCAGGGAAGTTTTGGAAGAAGGGAAGGAAAAATCTGAATTTTCCAGAGGTTTTTGCTCCGGTGATGGAGCCGTGGGTGGTGCTGGAGCCTCGGCAAAAAGCTCTGTACCGGGACGTGATGCAGGAGAGCTACGAAACCCTGATGGCCCTCGGTAAGAAAATGGGGAAAAAAATTCCGATTTCCTTCTTTTTTCCCCTTCCCAGTTTCTGGGAAAGGGGTGGGAAGGAAGGGGAGGAAGAATCCAAGCAGGGGTTGAAGGGAATTCCCCCAAATCTCAGCCCATTCCGTTAAATTTTTCGGGTTTCACTCATTCGTCCTCATTTTTTATTCCCAGTTCAAACTGGGAGCAGCTCCCCTCCATTCCAACCTCAAACTGGGATCAGCTCCCTCCTATTCCCAGTTCAAACTGGGATCAGCTCCCCCATATTCCCAGTTCAAACTGGATCAGTCCCCCCATATTCCCAGTTCACACTGGGATCACCTCCCTCATATTCCCAGTTCAAACTGGGATCAGCTCCCTCCTATTCCCAGTTCCAACTGGGATCAACTCCCCTCCATTCCAACCTCAAACTGGGATCAGCCCCCTCATATTCCCAGTTCAAACTGGGATCAGCTCCCTCCTATTCCCAGTTCAAACTGGGATCATCTCCCCTCCATTCCAACCTCAAACTGGGATCAGCTCCCTCCTATTCCCAGTTCAAACTGGGACCAGCTCCCTCCTATTCCCAGTTCCAACTGGGTCAGTCCCCCCATATCCCCAGTTCAAACTGGGATCAACTCCCCTCCATTCCAACCTCAAACTGGGATCAGCTCCCTCCTATTCCCAGTTCAAACTGGGATCAACTCCCCTCCATTCCAACCTCAAACTGGGATCAGCTCCCTCCTATTCCCAATTCAAACTGGGACCAGTCCCCCCATATCCCCAGTTCAAACTGGGATCAACTCCCCTCCATTCCAACCCCAAACTGGGATCATCTCC
This sequence comes from Heliangelus exortis, assembly GCF_036169615.1. Lineage (NCBI taxonomy): Eukaryota > Metazoa > Chordata > Aves > Apodiformes > Trochilidae > Heliangelus > Heliangelus exortis. The sequence continues at coordinate 14,026 of NW_027286012.1, forward strand.
CTCCTATTCCCAGTTCAAACTGGGATCAGCTCCCCTCCATCCCAACCTCAAACTGGGACCAGCCCCCTCTTATTCCCAGTTCAAACTGGGATCAGCTCCCTCAAATTCCCAGTTCAAACTGGGATCAGTCCCCCCATATTCCCAGTTCAAACTGGGATCAGCTCCCCTCCATTCCAACCTCAAACTGGGATCAGCCCCCTCCTATTCCCAGTTCAAACTGGGATCAGCTCCCCTCCATTCCAACCTCAAACTGGGATCAGCTCCCTCCTATTCCCAGTTCAAACTGGGACCAGCTCCCCCATATTCCCAGTTCAAACTGGGATCATCTCCCCTCCATTCCAACCTCAAACTGGGATCATCCCCCTCTTATTCCCAGTTCAAACTGGGCCCAGTTTTCCCACTGTTTCTCCCCCTTTCTGAAGTTTTTCCGGGAATTCTGATTTCCAACCCCCCGAGCCCGGAGCCTCCCCCTTCCCATTTTTTTCCCTTTTTTTCCCATTTTTTTCCCTTTTTTCCCCATTTTTGCAGCAGCCAAGGGGATGCTGAGGGCCAAAGCAACCGAGGGAGGAGAAACGGAGGAACCGGAACCTCAACCCTCCCCTCGCCCGGAGACGGAAAAACCTTTGGGTTCCAACCGCCGGAAAACCAAACGCCCGGACAGAGCCGCGCCCATCCCGGAAATCCCTAAAATTCCCAATCCCACCCCAAACCCTAAATCCATCCCAACCAAAGCCACGGGAGGCTCAGACCCCAAGAGGCCACCGCGGGAACGGCCTTTTGGTTGCCCCGATTGTGGCAAAACTTTCCCTTGGGCCTCCCACTTGGAACGGCACCGGAGAGTCCATACCGGAGAACGGCCCTTCGGATGCCCGGAATGTGGAGAAACCTACAGCCAAAGTTCTCACCTTCTCCAACACCGCCGGACCCACGCCGGCGTCCGACCCCACCGCCGCGACCGCCGCGGCGAACCTTTCGCCGGCGCGGCCGAGCTGGCGGGTCCCGGGCGAGGCCGCGGGGCCGAGAAACCCCACGAGTGCCGAGAGTGCGGGAAAAGCTTCCTTTGGGCCTCCCACCTCCAACGCCACCGCCGCGTCCACACCGGAGAGAAACCCTACGCTTGCCCGGAATGCGGCGAAACCTTCAGCCAAGGTTCTCACCTCACCAAACATCGCCGGAGCCACGGCGGGGACCGACCCCACCGTTGCCCAGCTTGCGGGAAGACTTTTTGCCAAAATTCCGACTTGGTTCGGCACCGGAGGACCCACTCGGGGAAGAAGGCGGCGCGGCGCGGCGACCGCGGGAAGCTCTCGCGGGGCGGCCCGGCCTCGGCGCGGCACCGGCGCGGTCGCCGCCGCGAGCTCGCCCATCGTTGCGTCGACTGCGGGAAGGGGTTCGTTTGGGCCTCCCACCTGGAGCGGCACCGGCGGGTCCACACCGGGGAACGGCCCTTCCCCTGCGGCAGCTGCGGGGAACGGTTCGCCCAAAAAGCTCATCTGCTCCAACACCGCAAAACCCACTCCCCCGAGCGGCCCTACAAGTGCGGGGATTGTGGGAAACGTTTCGGGGAGGTCCCCTCCTTCCTCGCCCACCGGAGGGGCCACGCGGCCCAAAAAAGTTACTCCTGTGAGGACTGCGGGAAGAGCTTCGCCTGGGCCTCCCACCTGGAGCGGCACCGCCGCGTCCACACCGGGGAGAAACCCTACGGCTGCCCCGAGTGCGGCGAAGCCTTCAGCCAAAGTTCTCACCTGGCCAAACATCGGAGGAGCCACCTCCCCAAAACTGCTCCCTCCCCCGTTCCTCTCCCTCTCCAAGGGTTGGTGAAAGGGGGAGAAGGTGCTGAGGGCACCCAGAGCTTGCAGCAGTGAGGAAGCCTGGAGGACCCAACTTCTCCATCCTCATGATGGATGGGATGGGGTGAGGAACCTTGAAGGACCAACTTCTCCATCAAGAGATCAGAAGGACCAAGTTCTCCATCCTCATGAGGGATGGGAAGGGGTGAGGAAGCCTGGAGGACCCAACTTGTCCTCCATCATCATGAGGGATGGGAAGGGGTGAGGAACCTTGAAGGACCAACTTCTCCTCCATCATCATGAGGGATGGGATGGGTTGAGGAAGCCTGGAGGACCCAACTTCTCCTCCGTCATCATGAGGGATGGGAAGGGTTGAGGAACCTTGAAGGACCAAGTTCTCCATCAAGAGATCAGAAGGACCAAGTTCTCCATCCTCATGAGGGATGGGAAGGGGTGAGGAACCTTGAAGGACCAACTTCTCCACCATCATCATGAGGGATGGGAAGGGGTGAGGAACCTTGAAGGACCAAGTTCTCCATCAAGAGATCAGAAGGACCAAGTTCTCCATCCTCATGAGGGATGGGAAGGGTTGAGGAAGCCTGGAGGACCAAGTTCTCCATCCTCATGATGGATGGGAAGGGGTGAGGAACCTTGAAGGACCAAGTTCTCCATCAAGAGATCAGAAGGACCAAGTTCTCCATCCTCATGAGGGATGGGAAGGGTTGAGGAACCTTGAAGGACCAAGACCTTCACCACCATGATGGATGGGATGGGTTGAGGAACCTTGAAAGACCAAGACCTTCACCACCATGATGGATGGGATGGGTTGAGGAACCTTGAAGGACCAACTTCTCCATCAAGAGATCAGAAGGACCAAGTTCTCCATCCTCATGAGGGATGGGAAGGGGTGAGGAAGCCTGGAGGACCAAGTTCTCCATCCTCATGATGGATGGGATGGGTTGAAGAACCTTGAAGGACCAACTTCTCCACCATCATCATGAGGGATGGGATGGGTTGAGGAACCTTGAAGGACCAACTTCTCCTCCATCATCATGAGGGATGGGAAGGGTTGAGGAAGCCTGGAGGACCAAGTTCTCCATCCTCATGATGGATGGGATGGGTTGAAGAACCTTGAAGGACCAACTTCTCCATCAAGAGAAGGGAAGGACCAACTTCTCCTCCATCCTCATGAGGGATGGGAAGGGGTGAGGAACCTTGAAGGACCAACTTCTCCATCATTGAGAGATGGGAAAGACCAAGTTCTCCATCCTCATGATGGAGGGGATGGGTTGAAGAAGCCTGGAGGACCCAACTTGTTCTCCATCCTCATGATGGAGGGGATGGGTTGAAGAAGCCTGGAGGACCCAACTTCTCCTCCATCCTCATGAGGGATGGGATGGGGTGAGGAACCTTGAAGGACCAAGACCTTCTCCATCATTGATTGAGAGAGATGGGAAGAACCAAATTCTCCATCATTGAGTGAGATGGGATGGGTTGAGGAACCTTGAAGGACCAACTTCTCCATCAAGAGATCAGAAGGACCAAGTTCTCCATCCTCATGATGGATGGGAAGGGTTGAGGAACCTTGAAAGACCAAGACCTTCACCACCATGATGGATGGGATGGGTTGAAGAACCTTGAAGGACCAAGACCTTCTCCACCACCATGATGGATGGGATGGGTTGAAGAACCTTGAAGGACCAAGACCTTCTCCACCACCATGATGGATGGGATGGGTTGAGGAACCTTGAAAGACCAAGACCTTCACCACCATGATGGATGGGATGGGTTGAAGAACCTTGAAGGACCAAGACCTTCTCCACCACCATGATGGATGGGATGGGTTGAGGAACCTTGAAGGACCAAGACCTTCACCACCATGATGGAGGGGAAGGGTTGAGGAACCTTGAAGGACCAAGACCTTCACCACCATGATGGATGGGATGGGTTGAGGAACCTTGAAAGACCAAGACCTTCACCACCATGATGGATGGGATGGGTTGAAGAACCTTGAAGGACCAAGACCTTCACCACCATGATGGATGGGATGGGTTGAGGAACCTTGAAGGACCAAGACCTTCTCCACCACCATGATGGATGGGATGGGTTGAGGAACCTTGAAGGACCAAGACCTTCACCACCATGATGGATGGGATGGGTTGAGGAACCTTGAAAGACCAAGACCTTCACCACCATGATGGATGGGATGGGTTGAAGAACCTTGAAGGACCAAGACCTTCTCCACCACCATGATGGATGGGATGGGTTGAAGAACCTTGAAGGACCAAGACCTTCACCACCATGATGGATGGGATGGGTTGAGGAACCTTGAAAGACCAAGACCTTCTCCACCACCATGATGGATGGGATGGGTTGAGGAACCTTGAAAGACCAAGACCTTCACCACCATGATGGATGGGATGGGTTGAAGAACCTTGAAAGACCAAGACCTTCACCACCATGATGGATGGGATGGGTTGAAGAACCTTGAAGGACCAAGACCTTCACCACCATGATGGATGGGATGGGTTGAAGAACCTTAAAGGACCAAGACCTTCTCCATCATCATGATGGATGGGATGGGTTGAGGAACCTTGAAGGACCAAGACCTTCACCACCATGATGGATGGGATGGGTTGAAGAACCTTGAAAGACCAAGACCTTCTCCACCACCATGATGGATGGGATGGGTTGAAGAACCTTGAAAGACCAAGACCTTCTTCACCACCATGATGGATGGGATGGGTTGAGGAACCTTGAAGGACCAAGACCTTCACCACCATGATGGATGGGATAGGTTGAAGAACCTTGAAGGACCAAGACCTTCTCCATCATCCCAACGGATGGGAAGGACCAAAGTCACTGAGATGAGCAGGGAAGGGGTGAGGAACCTCGGAGGCCCAACTTCTCCTCCACCATCTCACCAGTTGGGGACAGCCCAAGGACACCACGGGACAGAGGGTGGCACCGGGAGGAGGGCGTTGGGTTGGGATTTCTCCACTGATCCCTCCTGATGTCTCCCACCAGTGGAGACTCCAGAAAGGGACATTTTGGGAGAAGGAGCCTCTTCCCGAGGGAAACGCTGGCGGATTCTCCTGGGGAAGGAGCAGGAGGGTGACACAGCCCTGGTTCTTCTGCCAAAATTTTGGTGTCACTTCTGCCCCGCAGGGGTGGAATAAAAAGGGGGGTGGGGTGGGTGGTCCCGTACCCCGTGTGGGCTTCCCCTTCAGCACCAATCTTGGGTTCTGGGGGTTCTTCCCAGCATCCTCCTCAGCATCTTCTCCAAAGACAAAACCAGGCAGAAACAAGAGTGGTTTTTCCTTTTTTGGGTTTTTTTCCTCGCTGAATTTCTACTTTATTACCTGAGGCCCCCCCAATCCTCCCCAAACTCCCCCCTGGCTCATCCCAAACGACCCCCAGAAGCTTTTTTTTTTTTTTTTTTTGGGGGGGGGGGGAGGTCCCACCAAGGAACCATCAGCCTGATGCAGCTCCCAACTCTTGGCCCTCCCAAAAAAACTCCCCGGGGAAGGGGGGGGGAGGTCCTGGAGTGATTTCACCTCCCCTCCCCCCAACTCTCCCCCCACCTTTTCCCCCCCCAATCACCACGGGGGCAGAGGATGAGGTTTAGAGAGAGAAGCAATTCCTCCCCCCACCCTAAATCCTCACCCAACCCCCCCCAAATCCACCCCCAACCCCCCCCACTGTCCCTCATCAAGTTCCCCCCCCTTCCTCCCCCAAATCCACCTCCCTTCACCCCCCAAGCCCCCTCCCCACCCTTGCTTCACCCCCTGGCCCTCCAAGAGGAAGGGGGGACAGGTTGGGCCCCCCCCCCCAACCTCGGTGTCCCCAGAAGTGACTTTGAACCCCACCCTTCCAGCCCCCCCTCAGGAGTTGGGGGGTGGGAGGGAAGCCCAAGACTCTTGGGGGGCAGCAGCATCGCTCGGTTGGGTCCCCCCCTCCCCAGGCCTCCACCTCCCAGCGGGGGGCAACGAAGCCTTGGGCCAATCGCGGGGGGCGATGGAGAAGGATGAAGAGGAGGAGGAGGAGGAGGAGGAAGGCAGAGGCTGGGAACCAGAGCTGGGGGCTTCAGGCCAACGCTGGGAGGTGCCGGGCGCCCCCTCGGGCCCCTCACCCTCCCACCAAACCGTGGGCGACCAAGGGATGGGACCGCGGAGCCGTCGCGGAGCGGCCGCGGCGGCACCGAGGGTTTTGCCACGTTGGGGACAGAGGTGCCGTTTTTCTGACCTTCCTCCCTCTCCTCCTCCTCCTCCTCCTCCTCCTCCTCCTCCTCCTGCTGCTCCCCCCGGGGAGTGGGCGCGTTGGTGGCGGTTGCGGTGGGAGCTGCGTCCGAAGCGTTTCCCGCAGTGGGCGCAGGGGAAAGGTTTCTCCCCGGTGTGGGTGAGGCGGTGGCGGTCGAAGTGGGAGCTCCAGGCGAAGCCTTTTCCGCAGAGGCCGCACTGGAAAGGTTTCTCCCCGCGGTGGAGCCTCCGGTGCCCTTCCAGGCCGGCGGGGGAGCTGAAACCCTTCCCGCAGTCGGGGCAGAGGTGGGGCCGGGCGGGGTGGAGGCCGTGGGTCCGGCGGTGGGCGCGCAGCGCGGAGCCGACGGCGAAGGTTTGGCCGCAGTCGGCGCAGCGGTGGGGCCGCTCCCCGGTGTGGACGCGGCGGTGCCGCTCCAGGTGGGAGCTGACGGCGAAGCTCTTCCCGCAGTCCCCGCAGCCAAAGGGTTTCTCCCCGGTGTGGACACGGCGGTGCCGTTCCAAGTGGGAGATCCAACCGAAGCTCTTCCCGCACGCCCCGCACGGGTAAGGTTTGGCGGTGACTCCGCCGACGCCGCCGTTTTGGGTGGAGGGCGGCGGCGCTTTGGCGTTTCGCTGCCGGGAGTGGGTGCGTTGGTGCTTGGCCAAGGCTGAACCCCAACGGAAGCAACGGTCGCAGTCCGGGCAGGCGTGGGGCCGCTCGCCGGCGTGGAGGCGTTGGTGTTGGAGGAGGTCGGAGCCTTGGCCAAAAGATTCCCCGCGTTGCTCGCAGCGGTGAGATGGCGGCGGGCGGCGGCTGCCGGCGGGCTCGGCGCCAAGCGGGGGAGTTTGGGTCCCTTTGTGCTGGAAACGTCGAGGGTCCGTCTGGTGGTTGAGGCGTTTGCCGCAGTCGGAGCATTTTTGGGGGGCTGGAGGGGGGGGTTCTTCTTCAGCTCCTTCTTCCTCCTCCTCCTCGGAGGCGGCGGCGTGGGTGCGCATGTGTCGGTCAAGATGGGAGCTCCAGGCGAAGGCCCGGCCGCAGCGGGCGCAGCGGAAGGGTTTCTCCCCGGTGTGGATGCGCCGGTGGCGTTCCAGGTGGGAGCTCCAGGAGAAAGCTTTCCCACAGACCCCACACTCGAAGGGTTTTCCACCCGAGTGGCTCTTCCGGTGCCGGTCCAAGGCGTCGGGATCGGCGAAGCCGCGGCCGCACTGCGGGCAGCGGTTGGGCCGCTGGCCGGCGGGGCCGTGGGTCCGTTGGTGGGTGAGCAGGGAGGAGCTGACGCTGAAGCGGCGGCCGCAGTCGGGGCAGGAGTAGGGACGCTCCCCGGTGTGGACCCGGTGGTGGATGGTGAGGTCAGAACGTTGGATGAAGGTTTTGCCGCAGTCGGGGCACCGGTAAGGGCGGTCGCCGCTGTGGATTTTCTGGTGTTTGACCAGGGCTGATTTGTGGCTGAAGCTCTTCCCGCACTCGCCGCAGGTGTTGGGGGGTTGGGTGGGGGTCGTGTCCCCGGCTCCTCCGTTCCCGCCCGCCCTCAGCTCCGTGGGGCTCAAGGGATTTTCCTCACCTGAGGGTTTCACCACTTGGGGCTCTTTCGCGGCAGCTTCTCCAGGAGGTTCTTGCTCTGCTCCTGCTCCGTCCTCTGTGGGGAAGAAGGAGAGAAGGAGACACAAGGCAGGCAGGAGACAGCTTGGGGTGTGGGAGGAAAAGGAGAGGAACCACCTCTTCCAAGGGAAACACCTCCAGCAGAAACATCTCCAACTGGAAGCTCACCGGTGGCCGCGGTGTCCCTGGGCACATGGAGATCCAGGGCTGTGGGTTCGTCCAGATCGGGCTTAGAAACGGGGAATTCTGAGAGGAAAAAAACCCAAACAAACAAAAAAAAACCCCATAAGTCAGTGGAAGAGCCCCCCAAAACCCAAGGTGAACCCCCCTCACCCCCAGGTTCTCCTCACCCAGGGCCATCAGTGCCTCGTAGCTCTCCTGCATCACGTCGCGGTAGAGCGCTCGCTGCCGCGGGTCCAGCACCACGTAGGGCTCCATGTGCCCCCAAACCCCCCCCTGAAAGAAGGAGGTGAGCTGAGTAAATAATTTTCCTTTTTTTTTTTTTGTTTTTGTTTCCCTTAAAAAATTGGAGGGGGAAGAAAGAAGCAGAGGGAGGAGAAAAACGGAATCGCGGGCGGCAAAATTCCTTAGGGAGGGAAAAAAGAGGCAAAACCCAACCCACGAAGACCCTTTCAGACAACACTGAGAAAACCCTCCCCTAAAATTAATTTCCACACAGGTTTCATGGAATTCCCAATGACTGATGCTTGTCCGTGGGGTGTTTCACCTTCCCCGAGCCTCCTGTCCCAAATTTTGCAGAAACAGCCCCAAAAAAATCACCCCCTCTTCTCAAAGAAGACAAATCCCCCATTATTTCTTTACCCAAATCTCAGAGCTGGTGCTGGGGGGCAAAGCACAAATTTTCCCACTGTAGGAAGAGGGTTTGGTGCAAAAAATCATTTCAATCCCCAATTATTACCACTTCCCCCACCTTTTTTCTCCTCCTCCCCCGTGTTCCCAGGGTGTGGGTTGATTTATTTAAATTTTATTTCTTTTAATTTCATTTTCCCCAGCAGCAGAGCTCTTGCAGCAGCTGAGGAGGGAGGTTGGGGGAAAGGTGGATTTGCAGGGGATTGTCACCAAATTTTTGATACTAAAAATATCACAAATTAAAGGGCGATTTCAAGGAGGTTTCGAGCAATTTTTGTCGTTTTTCATGGATTTGGATTTTTTTCAAGCCCTCACCAGCTCCATTTATCCACAGCCACCCTGCTAAACAAACGAGTACAAATAGAAATTAAAGATTTGAAATAGAAATTAAAGATTTGAAATAGAAATTAAGGATTTTAAATAGAAATTAAAGATTTTAAATGCTTCCTACCGCCTTTCCCCATCCAAAAGTGAAACCCACCCACTCGGAACCACAAGGGGGGTGGATTTTTGGGTGGTTTTAATTCATTTTTCCCCCTTTTCGGAGAGGATCCGGGTGCTGAGTTCAAGGCTGAGTTTGTGGGTGCCCTGAGAAGGTGGTTTTGGGTTTGTCCTTTTTTTTGGGGAGAGAGAAAGGGGAAGGATGGAAGGGGGAGAGGAAAAGGATGGAAATGGGAAAAGGATGGAAGGGGAAAAGGATGGAAAAAGAATAAAAAGCCATTTTTTACTTCCCTCTCTGCACCCTCCCCGTTACCTGCAGTCTCCAGCTTCGGGAGGTGTTGTCGGCAAAGCCCCCCCTGAATTTTTTTTCCCTTAAAAGCCCCTTTTTGGGGTTGTTTTTCCCCTCAAAAAACGAGGGATTTGTTCAATGGAAGGGAAGGGGTCGGGACGGTGCTGCGGGGGGGGAGTCCCGGTGTCCTCTGATTTCCCGAGCAGTAAGAGTTAAAAAATAAAATAAATCAAAAAAAAAGGGGGGGGGGGGGGGAGGGGGGAAGGAAGGAATTTAAAAAAAAAAAAACAAAAACAAAAAAAAGGGGGGGAGGAACAAAAAAAAAAAGGAGGGAGAGAGCAGCTCTGCGCGACTCCCAGAGCCCTCTGGTGGCACAGCGGGCAGAAATTAAAAAAAAAAAAAAAAATTTTACCTTGCAAAGTAGAAAAATTGTTCGGGAGTGGTTGATTTTACCTCAGAATGTGTGGGAAAAAGGGGTTTTTTGGGGGGTTTCGCCGCCATCTCTGTGCGTTTACCTCAGGGAGAGCCGTGGAGCTCCTCGGTTGCCACCCGGGAGAGCGACGCCGGAGGTTTAGAGGTGCTGAGATTCACGGGGGAGCATTTTGGGGTTAAAAACTTGAAATTCGGAGCTGAGGGGAGGGGACTGGGGGATGTTTTTTAGCGAGTGCGGACCGAAGGGGCCGGGCTGACGGGTCGCAAAATTCCCCCCCCCCCCGCCCCCTCCCCTTGCCGCGGTTCTCGGCAGCGCTGGTTTTGGGGGGTAAAAAGAGGGCGTTTGGCTCAACGTGATGATGTGACGGTAGCGAGGAGCCCCCCAAGATGTTTAAAAGCCCGGTGAGGGGTTTTGGGGCTCAGAGATGCCGCATTAATCCCGTCTCCCCCCTCCCTACGCCACGGCCGCCATTTTGAGGGGGTTCTGCCCTCCCCTTGCCAGGGCCCGTTGCCTTGGCAACGCCGGCGGGTTGCCCTCACCCAAGATGGCTGCCGGGGCTTCACCCCCACCCCCCCCCGGGGCCATTATAAGCGGGCAGTGGCGGGAAGGCCGCCGCCATCTTCCCGCTCGCCGCGCCTGAAGCCGCGGCCGCCATTTTGGAAGAGGGCAGGAGCCGCCATTTTGCCAGCGGGCGCCTCTTCCATCCTCCCCCCCCCTCCCCTCGTTTAGTTCTGAGGCGCAAGCCCCGAATTCAGGGGTTTTCACCCCAATTTCTGCTCTCCCCGACCCCGCGGAGACCTCTCCGGGAAATATTTCCTTCCCCAGAGCAGAGAGAGTGAGGGAAATGGAAAAAAAAAAAGCAGAGAAATGGGGGTGTTGGAGCCTCCAGCTCCCTCACGCTGCGTGGTAGGGATTAAAAATCGACGAAAGGTTTTTTAGTTTTTCGGGGGGGAGGGGTTTTTTGGGTTAAATTTACATTAATTTAGGTTCTTCAATTCCACCCGTGACGCTTGCAGAGAGGCCGAGGTGGCGGAAAAAAAAAAAAACCCACCCTAAAAATATTATTCTTTTTCACCAGAACCCTCCCTGGGTTTTTCACCATCCCTGAAAATAGAGTTTTTGAAGGAAAACTTAAAAAAAAACTCCCTGGGAAGCTCCTTTTAAGTTTAATTTTGCAATATTTAACCTCTAACGCAAGGAAACGCAGCGTTTGGGTGACAGGTGAGTAAGGCCGGGGCAAAAATGTGCCTTTTTTCCCCAAAAAACAGTGATTTTAAGGAAACATCCCCCCCTATCCTATAGGAACCCCATAGGGACCCCCCAGTCCTACAGGGACTCCATAGGGACCTCCCCAATCTTATAGGGAGCCCCCAACCCTATAAGGACCCTATAGAGACCCCCCACAATCCTATAGGGACTCCCCCCAATCCTATTAGGACCCTATAGGGACCCCCCCAATCCTATAGGGACCCCCCCCCAATCCTACAGGGAGCTCCCAACCCTATTAGGACCCTATAGGGACCCCCCAATCCTATAGGGACCCCCCCCCAAGTCCTACAGGGAGCCCCCAACCCTGTTAGGACCCTATAGGGACCCTCCCCAATCCTATAGGGACCCCACCCAACCCTATTAGGAGCCTATAGGGACCCCCCACAATCCTATAGGGACCCCCCATGATCCTACAGGGAGCCCCCAACCCTATTAGGACCCTATAGGGACCCCCCCCAATCCTATAGGGACTCCCCCCAATCCTATAGGAGCCTATAGGGACCCCCCCCCAATCCTACAGGGAGCCCCCAATCCTATTAGGACCCTATAGGGACCCCGCCAATCCTATAGGGACCCCCCCCCAAGTCCTACAGGGAGCCCCCAGTCCTATTAGGACCCTATAGGGACCCCCCCCCAATCCTATAGGGACTCCCCCCAATCCTATTAGGACCCTATAGGGCCCCCCCCCAATCCTATAGGGACTCCCCCCAATCCTATAGGAGCCTATAGGGACCCCCCCCAAGTCCTACAGGGAGCCCCCAACCCTGTTAGGAGCCTATAGGGCCCCCCCCAATCCTATAGGGACCCTACAGGGCCCCCACATTATAGTTACAGCTGCTTATAGCCCCCTATAGCCCCCTATAGACCCCCTATAGCCCCTATAACCCCCCTATGCCCCCCGGGCTCTCTCCTTTGGCCCGCCCCTCGCTTCCCACGCGCGGGAAGCCACGCCCACTCTTATCTAATTTACATAACCACGCCCCTTCACCCGCTGCCCCGACCAATCGCGCTCTTTGCGCGTGCGTGACCACGCCCACGTCCCCCCCCCCCCCGGTCCGTGGCCACGCCCCTCCGGGCCGTCATTCGGGCGGCGGGTCGGCAGGGAGCGGTAACGCGGGGGCTCTCGCAGCAAACGGGGCCGGGATGGAAGCTCCTCCGGCTCCTCCCACCGTCCCCCCCGGCTCCTTGCAGCGCTGCCCGTAGCCTCCAGGATGAATTAACGTGCCCGGTGTGCTTGGAATACTTCAACGATCCGGTGTTGGTGGCCGAGTGCGGGCATAACTTCTGCCGCGCCTGCGTAACCCAATGCTGGGAGGACTCGGCCCGCCGCCTTTGCTGCCCTCAGTGCCGGGAACCGGTACCGCAACGGCTCTTCCGCCCCAACCGCTCTCTGGGGAACATCGTCCACATCGTTCGGCAGTTGGGGTTACCCTCAGGCCCTGCCGATCCACCCCCGGGGCCTCCGGCTCCCGCTCCGCCTCTGCCCTCCGCCTCTCCGCCGGCTCCTCCGGGCCTCCGCGTTGTCCCCGTCACGGGGAACCTTTGAGGCTTTACTGCGTTCAGGATCGCCGAGCTGTCTGCGTCGTTTGTCACCTTTCCCGGGAACACCGGACCCACACCGTGCTGCCCGCCGAGGAGCGGCCCACGCCGCAGAGGTCAGTGCCGGGGATGTTAAAGACCCCCCCCTTATTTAGGGGGTACGCTTGGGGTCCCCTCAACGGGCTCAAATACCCCAGGACCCAATTCGGGGGGGTAGGGACCCCCGTTTTTAAGGGGGTGCGGTGAGGACTGAGTAGAAAGGTGAGTACCCCCCTCAATGGGGCAGAATTTGGGGTGCAAAAGGGACTCAACGCCCTCCCCCCAAAAAAATGGGGACCCCCTAGAGAGGGGGCTGACCCCATAGTGTGGAAAGGGGTGCAAAATGGAGCTGGTTTCAACTGGGAGGATACTGGGAGGAGGTGGAGGGGGAGGCGTGTGACAGCTGGAGTCACCTTTGGGGTGGGGGGTGTTCAAAACCACCCCTGACACCCCAAAATCTTCATTTTCTGAGCAAAAAGAGACGCTTGGAGGGGGTCGGGGGGGTTTATTCTGACCAGCAGGTGGAATTTGGGGTTAAATGGGGGGGGAGGAAACCCCTAGGAGGGAGTTTCTCCCCGCTAGAAACCATGAAAATAAGATCAATTCGAACCCAATTAATTTAAATAAAACGGAATTAATTAAAGTTAATGAAACGAAACCCCCCCGGGGCGTCTGGTGAACGTGACGCAGAACGGATACGGAGCCGATCGGCGACGAAGGGGAGGCCCCCCCCCCGTCTTGTTATGTTTAGGGGGTGTTTTCTTGCTGGAATTATTAATTATTAATTAATAATTAAAAGATTGGAGGGGGGGGGGGGGAGGGGAGGGAGCACCCAAGATGCCGGCCCGGGACCTTCACTGCGCAGCGACCGCTGGAGGAGGAGGAGGAGGAGGAGGAGGAAGGTGGCCTTGGTGCCATGGAGGAAGGAGATTTCCCTCTTCTGAACGCCTGCAATTAAGGGTTGTGATAATTAGTCACTAATTATGGCAAATTATTAATTATTCCCATCAGTGGTAGCAAAGCAGCTGCCACCACAAAGCTTCCAGAGCCAATTTTGGCTTCGACGGCGCCGTCCTCGCCCTCTCCTGTAACCTCCATGCCCCCAAAATTCAGGTTTTTAGCCTTTTTTTTAAGTCCTTTTAGGATCTTTAGGCACAACCCCCGCTGAGGTTGTTGCTTTTTTGGCGTTTTTCCCCTTATTAAGCTGATTTTACACATTTTTATCCACCTCGGGGGGTGCTTGCAACCTGTGCCCCTGTTTTTCCCCAGCTTTTAATCCAGGGCTTAAATTCTGCATTTTTTTCTGAGGGTTGTTGGGTAATGGCAGCAAAATCTCTGGTTTATTTCTTAAAAAAAAGAGTTTATATCTAAAAAACCTGATTTTATTTGTAAAAAACCTGATTTACTTGCTTCACTTCTTAAAAAGTCAGGTTTATTTCTAAAAGCACCTGGTTTATTTCTAGAAAAAGCTGATTTGTTTCTAAAATACCTGTGTTATTTTGAAAAAAAAAAAAAGTTTATTTCTTTAAAAAGTTGTTTACTTCTATAAAAATTGTTTAGTTGTTAAAAAAAAGGGGTTTATTGCTGGAAAACCCTGTTTTGTTTCTTCAAATTGCTGCTTTTAAGTGTTGCTAGGAGCCTCTCAGAGGTGAAAAGATTTCCCTCAGGACAAATTTCCATCAATAAATCCTCAATAAATTTCCTGAACAACCTGGGGGTGGCCGGGCCCTCCATTTTGAGGCCGTTTCAGGCAGATTTGGGGGCGTCTCAACTTTCTTCCTGCCTCTTTTTTTTTTTTTGTGCCTCCTCAGGGACATTTTTAGGGTCACTTGGGAACTTTTTGACCTTTTTTTGGCATTCCTGAAGTTAAAAGGAGGACAGGGTGGTGGGGACCTCCCCTCAGCTGGGGGTTGTGGTGTCTTCCAGCGCCACAAAAATGACATTTGGTGAAACTTTGACCAATCCCAGTGCAAAACCAGAAGGAATCCTCCCCAAATCTTTTATTTTTTTTTTTTTTTTTTTGGATCCCAACTAACCAGGCTTCCCTCCTTTTCCAGGAGGTTCCCCAGGAACACCTGAGCTCCCTGAGGAAAAGCCGTGAAGAAGCCAAAGCGGAGAAGGAGCGGCAGAGCCAGGAGCTGCTGGTGAGTTCCTCCCCCTCCCCAAAAAAAAAAAACAAACCCCAAACCTTTTGGTGAGCACCAAGATTCCATCTCATTTCCTTCCCAGAAACAAACAGAAGTGGAAAGGCAGAAAATTGTGACTGAGTGCAAGGAACTCCGGGGATTCCTGGAGGAGAAGGAGCAGCTCCTGCTCTCCCGTCTGGAGGAGCTGGACCGGGACGTCGTCCGGAGGAGGGATGAGAGTGTGTCCCACCTCAGCGAGGAGATCGCCCACCTGGACAAGCTGCTGAGTCAGCAGGGAGGAGAAAAGGGGTCAGGAAACCAGGCTGGGCAGGTGAGACCCCCCACACCCACCCACACCTTCAATTTGGGGACAAAAACCCCATTTTTGGGGACTTCCGGGGTGCTGAGGAGCAAGCGGGCTCCGTTAACTCCACCCCATCAAGAGTTGGATTTGTTTTTCCTGGAGGTTAATTTGTTTTTTTTTAGAGGACTTGATTTATTTTTTCAAGGGGATTGATATTTTATTTTTTTTTTTTCCCCACGGGGTTGATTTTTGGTGGGAATTTTGGGCTGAAAGTCAGCTTTTTCAGTCATGAAGCTCCTTGACACCTGAAACTGAGAAAAACATTTTTTTGGGCCACTTGATTGTCACTGCAAGGCCTGAACCTTCCTGGGTTTGGAATCTTGGGGACAATCATGATTTTTAGTGAATTTCCTTAAAAAGCAGCGTGTTTCTTTTTCCTCACTCATGCTAAAAAAAAAAAAGAAGGAGGAAAAGGCATTTTAAACCAATAATTTAAATTAATTTTCCCACTTCTGTGATTCCAGCTCTGCTGAGAGCTGATCCCTTCAGCCATGGGGCCACTTTCAGGGAGGATTTTGGAGGTTCTGAGGTAAAAAGGAGACTTTTATTGAATAATTTCTTATTTTTCTCATTCTCTCCCCAGGGTGTTATCCCAGCTGGAAGTAGGTGAGTGAAGCAGAGCTCCTAAAATTAAATTATTTAAGAATCATCCCACGCCAAACCTCTAGTTTGGAGATTTTATGTGGGGTTTTTTTTCCAGAAAAAACCCTAATATTTCTTTTTTTTTCCCTCTCTCTTAGCTTTGAGAGCTGGATGTTCTGCAAGCCTGAAGTTGGCTTCACAGAGCTGGAGAAGAAACTCAAGAGCTTCTCTCAGAAGAGTGCAGTGCTGAAAGAAGTTCTGCTGGAGTTCAAGGGTGAGACTGGAAATAAACGGGGCTGCTTCCCTCACCCTTATATTTAATTCAGGTTAAAATTCCCCTGAAAAGGTAAAATTCAACTTTAAAAGTCAAAGTTCGACCTGAAAGGGATCCAGGTCAACTTAAAATGCTCAAATTCAACTTAAAAGATGATCAAGTTCAACTGAAAGGGCAAAATTCAACTTAAGAGATGATTAAGTGCAACTTCAAAGATGATCAAATTCAACTGAAAACGATCAAAAAGGCAAAATTCAACCTAAGATGATAAAGTTCTATTTAAAGCCTAAAATTCAACTTAAAGATGATTTTTAATTTTTTTTTTTAAGCTGTGCTTTTGCTTCTCCTTTGGGAACAACTCTTTATGGTTTGAGCACCTCCTCCTGGAGAAGAAAAAGCTCAATTTGCTCAAAAAGCAGCTAATTTTCCTCAGATTTCTCTCTGGGATTTTGGTGTTGCTGGAAGCAGAGCCCAGGGGGGCTCCGTGTGTGTAAAAGAACCTAAAATCTCCTTTTTTTTCCCTCAGAGAACCTCCGGTTCGAGCTGGAGAACGACACAGGTGAGGAGGGATTTTCATTTTCCTAAGGTCTTGGTGGAGAATTTTTATTTTTACCCAGAAGTTTCAATCCCAGAGCAGGCTGAGGAGAACCTGGGGGGTTTGGAGCAGAGACTTGGCCCTTTCTCTGCTTTTTAAGGGAAATCAGAACCTGATTTTTCTTTTTTCTCCACGTTTTGGATGCTTAAATCTGTGTGTGTGGGGGGTGTTTCATCATGATCCTGGTTGGGTTTTGAGGTGAAAATGGAGGAAATCTTCATCCTGGTTGGGTTTTGAGGTGAAAATGTGGGGAATCATCATCATCTACGTTGGGTTTTGAGGTGAAAATGGAGGAATCATCATCCTGGTTGGGTTTTGAGGTGAAAATGTTGGAAATCATGATCCAGGTTGGGTTTTGAGGTGAAAATGGGCGGGAATCTTCATCCAGGTTGGGTTTTGAGGTGAAAATGGCAGGAATCATGATCCAGGTTGGGTTTTGAGGTGAAAATGGGGGGATCATCATCATTTTGGTTGGGTTTTGAGGTAAAAGTGGCAGGAATCATGATCCTGGTTGAGTTTTGAGGTGGAGATGGGGGAATAATCATCATCCAAGTTGGGTTTTGAGGTGAAAATGTTGGAAATCATGATCCAGGTTGGGTTTTGAGGTGAAAATGGGCAGGAATCTTCATCCAGGTTGGGTTTTGAGGTGAAAATGGCAGGAATCACGATCCTGGTTGGGTTTTGAGGTGAAAATTTTGGAAATCATGATTCTGGTTGGGTTTTGAGGTGGAGATGGGGGGAATCATCATCATCCAAGTTGGGTTTTGAGGTGAAAATGGGGGAATCATCATCCAAGTTGGGTTTTGAAGTAAAAGTGGCGGGAATCATCATTTTGGTTGGGTTTTGAGGTGAAAATGGGGGGATCATCATCATTTTGGTTGGGTTTTGAGGTAAAAGTGGCAGGAATCATCATCCAAGTTGGGTTTTGAGGTGAAAATGTCAGAAATCATGATCCTGGTTGAGTTTTGAGGTGGCGATGGGGGAATAATCATCATCCAAGTTGGGTTTTGAGGTGAAAATGTTGGAAATCATGATCCAGGTTGGGTTTTGAGGTGAAAATGGGTGGGAATCTTCATCCAGGTTGGGTTTTGAGGTGAAAATGGCAGGAATCATGATCCTGGTTGGGTTTTGAGGTGAAAATGGCAGGAATCATGATCCTGGTTGGGTTTTGAGGTGAAAATTTTGGAAATCATGATTCTGGTTGGGTTTTGAGGTGGAGATGGGGGGAATCTTCATCCAGGTTGGGTTTTGAGGTGGAAGTTTCCTCAGTTTCCCTCTCCCTCCCCCCAGGTGATCTCTCCTTGGATCCCGACACCGCCAACCCTTACCTGGTGTTGTCAGAAGACAAAAGGAGCGTCCGCCTCCGGAGCGCTCCCCAGGAGCTGCCCCCAAGCCCCAAGAGATTTGATTTTTCCTTCTGTGTCTTGGCGGCCGAGGGTTTCCTGGCCGGGCGCCATTACTGGGAGGTGGAGGTGGGGGATGGGGAGAGTTGGGTGCTGGGCGCCGCCCGCGAGTCGGTGCGCAGGAAGGAGAAAATCGATTTCGCCCCCGAGGAGGGGATCTGGGCGGTGGGGTTGAACTGGAAAGGGAAAAATTGGGATCAGTATCAGGCGTTCACCTCCCCCGAGACCCCTCTGTCCCTCTGCGAGAGGCCCAGGAAGATCGGGGTCTACCTGGACTACGAGGGGGGTTGGGTGGCCTTCTACAACGCCGACAACATGGCGCCCATCTTCACCTTCACCGCCGCCTTCACCGAGAAGATTTTCCCCTTCTTTTGGCTCTTCTACGTGGGCTCCTCCCTCTCCCTCTGCAACTGACACCCCCAACATGGCCCCCAACTTCTCCCCCTCCTCACAAAGGTCACCCCCACCCCTCCCTTTGAGGGCCCCAAAGTCTCCACCTTCAAGGTTGAAGGCCCCAAAACTCCTCAGTTTTCTCTTTTTCAAATTTTTTAATTTTTCTGCTTGAATTGGAGGCTTTGACCCTCAAAACTTTTCCTCTGGGGTCTCCACCAACCTCAGTAATTTCCCCCCTTTTTCTCCACCTTCTTTGAGAGGACCCCAAACTCCCCCTTTTTCACCTTGAAGGTTGAAGACCCCAAAACTCCTCAGTTTTCTCTTTTTCAAATTTTTCTGCTTGAATTGGAGGCTTTGACCCTCAAAATTTTTCCTCTGGGGTCTCCACCAACCTCAGTAATTTCCCCTCTTTTTCTCCACCTTCTTTCAGAGGACCCCAAACTGCTCCTTTTTCTTTCACCTTGAAGGTTGAAGACCCCAAAACTCAGTTTTCTCTTTTAAAATTTTTCTGCTTGAATTGGAGGCTTTGACCCTCAAAATTTATCTTCTGGGGTCTCCACCAACCTCATTAATTCCCCCCCTTTTTCTCCACCTTCTTTCAGAGGACCCCAAACTCCCCCTTTTTCACCTTGAAGGTTGAAAACCCCAAAACTCCTCAGTTTTCTCTTTTTCAAATTTTTCTGCTTGAATTGAAAAATTTGGAGAATTTTGCCCTCAAATCTGGGGTCTCCACCAACCTCAGGGGGGGAAATTATTCCCCACCCCTTTTTTCCCACTTTTTCTTTCAGAGGACCCCAAACTCCTCCTTTTTTTCCCCTTCAAGGTTGAAGACCCCAAACTCCTCTTTGCCCCTTTTGCACCTTCAAAGTTCAGGTTTTTTCGGTTGAATTTAACAAAAATTGAGGTTTTGACCCTCAAAACTTCCCTTTGGGGTCTCAACCAACTCCAGGGGGGAAAAATATTCCCTAACCCTCCCCTTTTTTCCCCACTTTTTTCTTTCAGATGACCCCAAACTTCTTATTGTCCCTTTTTCACCTCCAAAACTGAATTTTTCTGCTTAAATTTTTAAATTTGGAGGATTTTACCCTCAAAACCTCCCCCTGGGGCACCAACCAGTGAGGGGTGGGCTTTAAACACCCTGGGGGGGGTTTATTTCCAAGCCCCCTCCCCTTTTTTCCTTTTTCAGGTCCCCTTTTAGCTCCCACCCCTCCCTTTGCTTCCCTTTTCCCCCTTTTTTTTGGTGGGGGGGGAGGGCTGAGCCCTTTTTTTTTCGCTAGAAGAGCAAAAAAACCCCCAAAAATTTCCCCTCATGGCTTCCCCCACCTTAAAGTTCAGCACCTGGGGTGTCGAGTTATAAAAAATAAAATTAAAAATTTAAAAATTAAGGGGTGGGGATGGAGGAAATGGATATTTTTATTTTTGGACATCCCCCCCCCCCCCCTAAAAAAAAAAACAAACCCAAACCAAAAAAAACCCAACCTTGTAGGGATGTCACCAAGTTGAAACTGCTCAGAATTGGTGATTTAATTTTATTTTTGGAGGGGGGGAGGTGGGAGGGAGACCCCCGACCCCCTCCCCCTTGGAATTGGGGATGGGTTGGGGGGGGGTGGGCTCTGGGTTGAGACCCTCGTGTGTGTGTCCCCCCCCCAACCCCTCGTGTGCCCTCGTGCTGCTGTTCCCTCCCTCTGCTCAGTGGGGAAATAAAAGTTGCTGTGCAAAAACCCAAAACCACCTAAAAAACCCTAAAATAGCCCCAAAATTCCTTTTTTTTTTTTTTTTAAGCTTCTTATAGGGTGGGGTTGGGATGAGTTTTGGGGTTTCTCAAGGCAGTGGGTGACCCCTCCCCCCCCTCAACTTGAGCCCTTCAGAAGTTGGGGGTTTAATTGAAATTTCTTGAAATGTCGTCCCCCCCCCAAAAAAAAAAAAAAAAAAAAAGCCAAATTTTGGAATTTTAAGCCCTCCCCCTCGCCCTTTTTTCCTTGTGTATTTATAGATAAATTTTTGGGTCAAAAATTGTGGAGTGTCTTGCCAGGAAAGGAAGAAAATTACCTGACAATATTAAAAAAAATATTTTAAAAATATTAAAAACCCAATAAATCCAATATTTAAAAACCCAAAAACCCAATAAATAAAAAAATTAATAAAGAAAATTTTAAAATAATTTAAAAATATAAAAAAGTCTGGGGGAAAAGGGAAGGGATTTGTTTGGGGGGAGGAATGTTGGGGGCTTGTGGTAAAGGATCTGAGGTAGCCT
The DNA here is from genome assembly GCF_036169615.1 of Heliangelus exortis. Taxonomy (NCBI): domain Eukaryota; kingdom Metazoa; phylum Chordata; class Aves; order Apodiformes; family Trochilidae; genus Heliangelus; species Heliangelus exortis. Next base: position 34,525 of record NW_027286012.1, read on the forward strand.
GCAACCTCTATTTTTGAGGTGAAAAAGCCATTTTTTGGGGGTGGCTGGAAGCATCATTCTCCATTCCAGGTCCAGCGAGCTTCAACTCTTGAATTATTTTTAAATTTTAATTCCCAATTAACCCTGATGAGCCCAAAATATTCATTATCCTCTCCAAAAAAAACTTAAAAAAAGGGAAATTGAATTTTTTTAGGACTTGAACACCCACAGAACCCAAACCCGAGCCTTTCCCCCGACCTCAATTCCCTTTTTTTTTTTTATTGTCCAACAAATTCCCTTTTTTTTTTTTTTTTTTTTTATTGTTCCCATTTCACTTTTCAACCCCTTTGCCATAAAAAATCAGCGTGGGAAGTGGGAAAAGTGGGGGGAAAAACCCCAACTTTTAGGTAAAAAGCAGTCACTCTTGAGGGTCCTTTGGCAACTTGGAGCCGAGCTTGAGGGAAACCAAAAATTGGCGGGAAAACGGGAATTCCCTCCCCGAAGCGCCGTTTTCCCCATTTTTTGTGGGTTTTTTCTCCTGTTTCTTGTGGGCTTTTTTTTTTTTTCCTGTTTCTTGTGATTTTTGGACACACCAAGAGGTCCCTGATGATTCCACCTCCCCTCCATCCCTTTTCCTCCTTCCTTTGGCCAAAAATTGGAGGATGTCTCGCTACAACCCGACGCCGTCCATCCCCCGCCCCCCATCCCCCGGGGACCCCCCAGGACCCTCCCCGGAGGTCCCCAGGGTCGGGGGGGTCTTCTCCTCTTCCTCCTCCTCCTCCTCCTCCTCACTCCCCAAAGCCTCTTCCCCAAGTCCTGGCACCTCCAAAGGTTCCACCACCTCGGGCTGCTCCAAGCCCAACCCCAAGTTGGGCGATGGGACCATTTCCAGTTGTCCGCCTTCCAGTTGGGGGGGTCCCGGGGGGGTTTGGGGGTGACTTTTGCTTTTGTGAGCGGTGACGTTGTCCTTCTTCTCAAACTTCTTACCACAGATGTCACAGGAGAACTGGTAGAAGGTGTCAGCAGAATGTTTTTTCATGTGCCAGTTGAGGGAGGCCTTCTGGCGGCAGGTGAAGCCACAGATCTCACACCTGCCGGGGGGGGGGGTGGGAAAAAGAAACAGGATCTGAGGTAAAAAAATTTAAAAAATGAAAAAATAAGTAGATATCTCGAGGGAGAAGGGGCTCGGATTGAGGTGCTCCTCGTGCTACCCCTGAAGCCACTGGAGGTGCTCCTCAAAAAGGCTTCTTGAGGTGCTCCTCAAGGTTTTTCTTAAAAATGTTTTTTCAAGGTGGCCCTGAAGCCACTTGAGGTGCTCCTCAAAAAATTTGTCTCAAGGTGACCCTGAAAAATTCTCAAATCCTCAAATTTTCACCCTCAGAATTTTCTGGAGATGGCCCTGAACCCACTCAAGGTTCTCCTCAAAATTTTCTTCTGGAGATGACCCTGAAGCCACTTGAGGTTCTCCTCAAAAATGTTCCTCAAGATGGCCCTGAAGCCACTCAAGGGTCTCAAAATTTTCTTCCCTGAAGCCACTCGAGGTGCTCTTTGAGATGCTCCTCAAAAAATTCTTCTCAAGGTGACTTTTAAGATGCCCCTGAAGCCACTCAAGGTTCTCCTCAAGATGACCCTGAACCCACTCAAGGTTCTTTAAAAATTTTCTTCTGGAGATGCCCCTGAACCCACTCAAGGTTCTCCTCAAAAATATTTCTCAAGGTGAAGCCACTCAAGGTGCTCCTTGAGGTGCTCCTCAAGGTGACCCTTAAGATGCCCCTGAACCCACTCGAGGTTCTCCTCAAAAATGTTTCTCAAGGTGCTCCTTGAGATTCTCCTCAAAATTTATTCTCAAGATGCCCCTGAGCCCACTTGAGGTTCTCAAAATTTTCTTCTGGAGATGCCCCTGAACCCACTCAAGGTTCTCCTCAAAATTTTCTTCTGGAGATGACCCTGAAGCCACTCGAGGTTCTCCTCAAAAATGTTCCTCAAAGTGAAGCCACTCAAGGTGCTCCTTGAGGTGCTCAAGGTGACCCTTAAGATGCCCCTGAACCCACTTGAGGTTCTCAAAATTTCTTCTCAAGTTGCCCCTGATCCCACTCAAGGTTCTCCTCAAAATTTCTTCTCAAGATGACCCTGAAGCCACTTCAGGTTCTCAAAATTTTCTTCCCTGAAGCTACTCGAGGTTCTCCTCAAAAAAATTCTTCTCAAGATGATCCTGAACCCACTCAAGGTTCTCCTTAAAGATGTTCCTCAAGGTGAAGCCACTCAAGGTGCTCCTTGAGGTGCTCCTCAAGGTGACCCTTAAGATGCCCCTGAACCCACTCGAGGTTCTCCTCAAAATTTCTTCTCAAGATGCCCCTGAACCCACTCGAGGTTCTCCTCAAAATTTCTTCTCAAGATGCCCCTGAACCCACTGGTGGCCCTGAAGCCCCTCAAGATGTCCCTTAAGGTGCCCCTGAAGCCCCTCAAGGGTCCCTCAAGCCCCTGGCCCAGGAGAGGGCCGGAAACCTCTTGACCAAGCTACAACCTCCTCCCGATGAGGTCCGTGCTTCTAAATTTGGGTGAAAAAGCACCAGAGGAGAGGGCTGGGTGCCACCCAGGTGTCCCAGTGTCACCCTGGTGGGTCCTGGCACTCACTGGAGGGGCTTCTCCCCCGTGTGGATGCGTCGGTGGATGATGAGGTTGCTGCTGGTGCGGAAGGAGCGGGCGCAGAACTCGCAGATGTAATCCCTGGTGTCTGGGGATGGGGACACAAGAAGAAGGTTTAGGGCTTGATCCAACCTGGAAGATCAACCGTGGACCTTCAGGATGGATTTTGAGGTGGTTTGAAGGTTTTTTGGGGTTTTTGCAAGCCGGGAAATGGTGGAGGAAGATCTGGGAGGTGACGGTGGGGCCGTGGGTTTGGGCAACGCCACCGGCAGAAGAAGTTGGTGGTGGGTGGGTTTTGTGGTGGCCCTGAGGTGGGGGAGAGAACTCACCAGTGTGGAGTTTCTGGTGCTCCTTGAGGTGTTTCTTGAAGTTGAAGGATTTGCCACAGCTGGGCTCCGAGCAGGTGAAGGTTTTCTGGTGGACGTGTTGGTATTTCTTGTGGTGCTGATGGGTTTGCCAAGAAAAAAAAAAAAAAGGAGTTGGGAGTTGAGAAGCCCAAGGGCACCTTCCAACCTCCCCCATTTTCCTCCCTGAGAGTGAGACCCCCCCCCAGGGACCCCAAAACTGCTGCTGGGACCACCCAAGTCCCAGCTTTGGAAGCCACGGGTGGTTGAGGAGGCCCAATCCCAAATCAACAACCAAGATGCCCAAAAATGGAGCTTGGCCCCATCCTTGTGGGGCACCCAAGCTCCCCGTGGTTCTCCAAGAATTTTGGGAGCAGCTGGGATGTTCCGAAAGGGGTGAATGGATCCCAAGCCAGGGGTTGGACCCCTCCTCACGTTGAGGTACTGCCGATTGGAGAAGATCTTCCCACAACCTTCGAAGTCGCAGAGGAGGAGCTCGCGCTTCGCCGCCTTCCTGCAGGAGAGAAAAAAGTTGGGAAAAAAAAAAGGATCTGTGGCCAAGGGAAGAGCAGCAGGAAGGACCTGGAAGCCCACCAGGATCCTCCTCACCCATCTTCAGGGCTTCCCCACCCATCAAAACCTCAACTTCAAGGCCAGAAAACCCCCGAGGAGGCCCCGGACGGCGCGAACGTCGCGGTCGTCGGGTGGAGGAGCTGCCACCTTCTCCTCTTTTCCAAAGGGTTGGGAAATGGGAATTCCTCCCCTTCCCCACCCACCTGATCCTCTTGGGACCGATCTGGGCCACGTCCTCGTCGGGCAGGGGTGGTTTCCTCCTGCAGCTGCAAGGGGAAGGGAAGAAAAGAAAAAAAAAAAATAAACATTTTGAGATGTTTGAGCTTCTTGGGTTCTCCAACCTCAAGGCCAAGGGGGTTCAAAGCAAACCCCACGCTCAAACCACCCTCTGGGCCAGCATTTTGGGTTCCTTTCAGCCATTTTGAGGGATTTCAACCAACGACGGTGTGAAAAAATGGACTTTTCAGACATGGAAAGTGGGGAAATCTTTTATTATTCGGTACAAAAAAAAAAAAAAAAAATCTTTCACGTGGGTCTTGGGTCGAAGAACGTTTGTCAACTTCACTTGAGTCATCAGCAAAGGTTCCAGCTGGGGTTGTATCAGAAATCTGGGGCCAAATCCCTGAAACTGAAGAGAAATCCGTTCAAAACGAGGCGTGAGGAGGAGAAATTAAGGATTAAAAGATAGAAAACAGAAATAGAAGGTTAAAAGAAATTAAAAAACAATGACCCCGCGTCCTCAGAGTCTTGGTTGGCCAAGAAAGTCAACGGGAGCTTTCCTCAACCTCTTGTGTCCACCTCCAATGGCCCTTTGGGGCATCTTGAGGTGTTTTGGGGGTTTGAAGACCCCGATTTTAAAGGGAAACCCCCCTAAAATGTAGAAAATGTTGATAAATCCTATTTTTCAATTCCCATTTGGCTCCAGAGACCAAACCCAAACCTTCAATGGCCTCATGGAAGAGTTTGGGTTGGAGGGTTCCAACTCATCGTGTTCCAACCTCCAAACGGAGTCAAAATTCACGAAAATGGAATTTTTCAAACTAAAATTTGAGCCCCCCCCAAGTGCCACGTGCCCAAATTCCATATTTACCCTCAGATTTTTTCCTGGACCCCTTTTTTTTTTTTTCTTTTGCTCTTCTAACATTTTTTGGACCTGTGAGGAGATGGAGAAGGTGTTCAGCACCTCAAAAAGCACCAGAGATCGCGAGGGAGCGCAGAGCTAATTAAGAAAAACCTTAATGAAGCAGCACTGTAATTACCTGAGGAGTTTTGGGGTGCGTTTTGCTGAAGATCCCAACTTTTTTGAAGGCAAAATGTGGTGGCTCCAGGGAATTTTGATGAAAAAAAAGGGATTTTTGACTCCTTCGGGAGCCAAGTGACGTCTCCTCGCGCGGAGAGGCGGCGCCTGGACCATCCTCTTGAGTCCTCATCAAGCCCAACCTCTAATTAATTCTTCTGTGTGAAGCCCCAGCCAATGATTTCATGATTTGAGGTTATTTAGAGCCAAAAAAAAAAGTGATTTTTCAGGCCTCTTGGTTGAGCTTGAGTCAAGGCTTCTGTCCCCTCCCTGAGCTGCTGCAGGTGAGAGCTGAACCTCCAGCTCTGGACTTGGGGTGTCCACCAGGAGGTGTTTTTAGGGTTTTTCAGGAAAATTCCAGCACCTCCTCAACCCCACTCCACGAGAGGTGATGGATCAACCTCACGAAGCTTCCCCGGGACGAGGTCCACGCGCCAGATCTTTCCCCCCCCCCAACACTTTTTACAAACTCTGCCACCCACCGAGGTCAAACAACTCTGTCCTGCAACCAACAGCACCACGAGGAGCCCCCTGGGGGACATTTTGGGTTGGTTTGGATGGTTTCCATCTGCTTGCTCAACCCCAACGTGCCCCCAACGCTCCCTCGGTGGCCAACGGAGTGGTGATTGTCCCCAAACAGACACCTTGGTGTCCACGTGGCCATCGTGGCTCACCTGACTCCTCCAAGCTTCTCCTCTGGTGGGCTGGAGCTGCTCAGGGTTGGTTGGTGGGATGGTTGCTCCTCCTTGATGGGCTTCTTCTGAGCTTTGGGTTGGGTTTGGCGGCGTTGGGGCTCGGAGTCGCTGGGAGAGGAAAGAGGGTTTAGATGGTTGGAGGGGGTTGGACGTTGGTGGGACATTGGTGGGACATGGCAGGACGTTGGGTGGAGGTGGTTGGATGATGGTTGGAGGGGGTTAGACGTTGGAGGTTGGTTGGAGGGGGTTGGATGGTGGTTGGAGGGGGTTGGACATTGGTTGGAGGTGGTTGGACGTTGGTTGGACAGGGCTGGACATTGGTTGGATGTTGGTGGGAGGGGGTTAGAGGTGGCTGGAGGTGGTTGGAGGTGGTAGGACATTGGTTGGAGGTGGTTGGAGGTTGGTTAGAGGGGGATGGATGTTGGTTGGAGGAGGTTGGAGATGGTTGGATGTGGTAGGACATTGGTTGGAGGTGGTTGGACATTGGTGGGACGTGGTTGGAGGTTGATTGGAGGTGGTTGGATGTTGGTTGGGTGTTGGTTGGGTGTTGGTTGGAGGGGGTTGGGTGTTGGTTGGATGTTGGTTGGGTGTTGGTTGGAGGTTGGTTGGAGGTTGGTTGGAGGTTGGTTGGAGGTTGGTTGGAGGTTGGTTGGAGGTTGGTTGGAGGTTGGTTGGAGGTTGGTTGGAGGTTGGTTGGAGGGGGTTGGACATCCCAAAGCCCCCCCAGGCAGTAGGTGGTCCCTCCCCAGAAGCTTCACCCTCTGGAGCCCAGAAGCCCCTTCTGGAGGTGCCCCCAGGACCCCACCCCCACCTCCTCCCGTCTCCAGCGGGGGCCGAAAGCCCTCCCAGTGCTCCCAGTTCCACGGCTGCTCCCTCCAGTCACCTGTCCGGGGGCGGGCGGTAGCTCTCATCGCGCAGATCGTCGCTGTAGGCCGAGTCTTCATCCTCCTCTTCCTCTTCCTCTCCTTGAGCTTCGTCCCCTCCTTCCCGTTTCTCCTCCGGGTCGCTGAGGGAACGAACGGGAGGATCCGCGTCAACCCCAAGAAGATCTTGGGTGGAGAAACTCAAGGGATGGGGAGGAGGGGCCCAACTTTGACCTTCGGCCTCTGGAGGAGCCTCGTGCAAGACACAACTCACCTCCCGTTGGCCTTCGCGGTGGCTCCCAACTCCGGCACCGCTGGAGCTGCGAGGAGACAACGGGAGGTTTTGGGGTCTCTTGGGGGGGTCAGGGAGGTCCTTTTTGGGGTCCTTTGGAGGGATCAGGGAGATTTTTGGAGCTGGGGGGGGTCAGGGAGGTTCTTCTTGGGGTCCCTTGGGGGGGGTCCCTTTTTGGGGTCCCTTGAGGGGGGTCAGGGAGGTTTTTGGAGCCGGGGGGGTCAGGGAGGTTCCTTTTGGGGTCCCTTGGGGGGGGTCAGGAAGGTCCTTTTTGGGGTCCCTTGGGAAGGTCAGGGAGACTCTCTTTGGGGTCTCTTGGAGGGGTCAGGAAGGTCCTTTCTGGGGTCTCTTGGGGGGGGTCAGGAAGGTCCTTTTTGGGGTCTCTTGGGGGGGTCAGGGAGGTTCTTTTTGGGGTCCCTTGGGGGGGTCAGGGAGGTCCTTTTTGGGGTCTCTTGGGGGGGGTCAAGGAGGTTTTTTGAGCCAGGGGGGTCAGGGAGTTTCTTTTTGGGATCTCCTGCGGGGTCAGGGAGGTTCTTCTTGGGGTCCCTTGGGGGGGTCAGGGAGGTCCTTTTTGGGGTCTCTTGGGGGGGTCAGGGAGGCTCTTTTTGGGGTCCCTTAGGGGGTCAGGGAGGCTCTTTTTGGGGACCCTTGGGGGGTCAGGGAGGTTTTTGGAGCCGGGGGGGGCAGGGAGATCCTTCTTGGGGTCTCTTGGGGGGGTCAGGGAGGTCCTTTTTGGGGTTTCTTGGGGTTTTCCAGGAGAAGGAGAGGACAGAGCAGCCAGGGGAGGAACGAGCCTGGGGGGCAACTCCTCCCCCCCCTTTTCCAACCCCAAAAGATGTCGGGGAGCAAGAGGGAGGCAACGGGGTCGGCGCAACAACCGCTCCCAAGAGGAAGAGGATGAACCAAAGGGAGAAGAAGACCCCGGAGGAACTCACTTGTGTTATCACCATCACCACCAGGACCTTCTCCCTGCCCCCCATCACCCCCAGGCGACGGAGCCGCTCCCTCTGCCTCAGTTTCCCCCTTCCTGGACTCGCCGAGGGGACGCGCTCGCCGCAGCGACCGCCGGCGCCCGGCGCCGGGCGAGGAACCGCGGCCGGGGGCTCGGTCTTCTCCACGGGGGTCTCCTGGGGGGGGGAGGGGACAGTCCCCTGGGGGGCTGGGGACACCCCAGGAGAAGCTGTGACCCGCCACGCACTCCCACACCAGGCGGGAGGGGTCACCCGTGGCCGGGGCCTTGACGTCGGGGACGAAGCCGCATTCTTGGCCGTGGCCGTGGGACAGGACCACCAAACGTTGGAGAGCATCAGCGTGGAGAAGGTTGGGGTCTGGGTCACCTAAAAACACACAAAAAAACCCCAAAATCGGTCAAAAGCAGCTCTAAAAAATTGTTTTTTTTTTTCTCTCTGAGTTTCGGGGCGGTTGGTCAAGCTCCGCGGGGGAAAAAACATCTCCAAGGGGTTCCCTCCACCTGCTCGTGGTCAACCTCCCCTTTTTCAGGAAAAGATCCCCCAAAAAATTCCCTCAAAAATATAAATATGGATGGGAAGTGACTCTTTTTTCTCAGAACCCCCAAATCTCCAATAATTCCAAAAAACACCCCAGGGAGTGATTATTTTTTTTTTAACAACCCCCAAACCTCAAATAATTCCAAAAAACACCCCAGCGAGTGATTATTTTTTTTTTAACAACCCCCAAATATCCAATAATCTCAATAAAACACCCCAGGGAGTGATTATTTTCTTTTAACAACCCCCAAACCTCAAATAATTCCAAAAAACACCCCAGGGAGTGATTATTTTTTTTTAACAACCCCCAAATCTCCAATAATTCCAAAAAACACCCCAGGGAGTCATTTTTTTTTTCAAACAACCCCCAAACTTCAGATAATTCAAAAAAAAACACCCCAGGGAGTGATTATTTTCTTTTAACAACCCCCAAATCTCCAATAATTCCAAAAAACACCCCAGGGAGTGATTATTTTTTTTTAACAACCCCCAAACCTCAAATAATTCCAAAAAACACCCCAGGCAGTGACATTTTATTTTCTTTTTTTTAGCAACCCCCAAAGCCGTGGAGAAGGTTGGGGTCTGGGTCACTTAAAAACACACAAAAAAACCCAAAATCGGTCAAAAGCAGCTCTAAAAAATTAGGTTTTTTTTTTCTCTCTGAGTTTCGGGGCGGTTGGTCGAGCTCCGCGGGGAAAAAAACCATCTCCAAGGGGTTCCCTCCACCTGCTCGTGGTCAACCTCCCCTTTTCAGGAAAAGATCCCAAAAAAATTCCCTCAAAAAATATAAATATGGATGGGAAGGGCCCCAGGAGTGACTCTTTTTTCTCAGAACCCCCAAATCCCCAATAATTCCAAAAAACACCCCAGGGAGTGATTATTTTCTTTTAACAACCCCCAAATCTCCAATAATCCAAAAAAACACCCCAGGCAGTGATTATTTTTTTTTTAACAACCCCCAAATCTCCAATAATTCCAAAAAACACCCCAGGGAGTGATTATTTTCTTTTAACAACCCCCAAACCTCAAATAATTCCAAGAAACACCCCAGGCAGTGATTATTTTTTTTTTAACAACCCCCAAATCTCCAATAATCCCAAAAAACACCCCAGGCAGTGACATTTTATTTTCTTTTTTTTAGCAACCCCCAAAGCCGTGGAGAAGGTTGGGGTCTGGGTCACCTAAAAACACACAAAAAAACCCAAAATCGGTCAAAAGCGGCTCTAAAAAATTAGGGTTTTTTTTCTCACTGAGTTTCGGGGCGGTTGGTCGAGCTCCGCGGGGAAAAAACCATCTCCAAGGGGTTCCCTCCACCTGCTCGTGGTCAACCTCCCCTTTTTCAGGAAAAGATCCCCAAAAAATTCCCTCAAAAAATATAAATATGGATGGGAAGGGCCCCAGGAGTGACTCTTTTTCCTCAGAACCCCCAAATCCCCAATAATTCCAAAAAACACCCCAGGGAGTGATTATTTTTTTTTAACAACCCCCAAATCTCCAATAATCCCAAAAAACACCCCAGAGAGTGATTATTTTTTGTTAACAACCCCCAAATCTCCAATAATCTCAATAAAACACCCCAGGGAGTGATTATTTTTTTTAACAACCCCCAAATCTCCAATAATCCCAAAAAACACCCCAGGGAGTGATTATTTTCTTTTAACAACCCCCAAACCTCAAATAATTCCAAAAAACACCCCAGGGAGTGATTATTTTTTGTTAACAACCCCCAAATATCCAATAATCTCAATAAAACACCCCAGGGAGTGATTATTTTCTTTTAACAACCTCCAAATCTCCAATAATCCCAAAAAACACCCCAGGCAGTGATTATTTTTTTTTAACAACCCCCAAACCTCAAATAATCCCAAAAAAACACCCCAGGCAGTGATATTTTATTTTCTTTTTTTTTTAACAACCCCCAAACCCATGGAGAAGGTTGGGGTCTGGGTCACCTAAAAACACACAAAAAACCCAAAATCGGTCAAAAGCGGCTCTAAAAAATTAGGTTTTTTTTTTCTCTCTGAGTTTCGGGGCGGTTGGTCGAGCTCCGCGGGGGAAAAAAACATCTCCAAGGGGTTCCCTCCACCTGCTCGTGGTCAACCTCCCCTTTTTCAGGAAAAGATCCCAAAAAAAATTCCCTCAAAAATATAAATATGGATGGGAAGTGGCTCTTTTTTCTCAGAACCCCCAAATCCCAAATAATCCCAAAAAACACCCCAGGGAGTGATTATTTTTTTTTAACAACCCCAAATATCCAATAATCCCAAAAAACACCCCAGGCAGTGATTATTTTTTTTTAACAACCCCCAAATCTCCAATAATCTCAATAAAACACCCCAGGGAGTGATTATTTTTTTTTAACAACCCCCAAATCTCCAATAATCCCAAAAAACACCCCAGGGAGTGATATTTTATTTTCTTTTTTTTTTAACAACCCCCAAAGCCGTGGAGAAGGTTGGGGTCTGGGTCACCTAAAAACACACAAAAAACCCCAAAATCGGTCAAAAGCGTCTCTAAAAAATTGTTTTTTTTTTTCCTCTCTGAGTTTCGGGGCGGTTGGTCGAGCTCCGCGGGGAAAAAACCATCTCCAAGGGGTTCCCTCCACCTGCTCGTGGTCAACCTCCCCTTTTTCAGGAAAAGATCCCAAAAAAATTCCCTCAAAAAATATAAATATGGATGGGAAGGGCCCCAGGAGTGACTCTTTTTCCTCAGAACCCCCAAATCCCCAATAATTCCAAAAAACACCCCAGGGAGTGATTATTTTCTTTTAACAACCCCCAAATCTCCAATAATTCCAAAAAACACCTCAGGGAGTGGTTATTTTTTTTTTAACAACCCCCAAATATCCAATAATCCCAAAAAACACCCCAGGGAGTGATTATTTTTTTTTTAACAACCCCCAAACCTCAAATAATCCCAAAAAACACCCCAGGCAGTGATATTTTAGTTTCTTTTTTTTTAGCAACCCCCAAAGCCGTGGAGAAGGTTGGGGTCTGGGTCACCTAAAAACACACAAAAAACCCCAAAATCGGTCAAAAGCGTCTCTAAAAAATTAGGTTTTTTTTTCTCTCCGAGTTTCGGGGCGGTTGGTCGAGCTCCGCGGGGAAAAAAACATCTCCAAGGGGTTCCCTCCACCTGCTCGTGGTCAACCTCCCCTTTTTCAGGAAAAGATCCCCAAAAAATTCCCTCAAAAAATATAAATATGGATGGGAAGGGCCCCAGGAGTGACTCTTTTTCCTCAGAACCCCCAAATCCCCAATAATTCCAAAAAACACCCCAGGGAGTGATTATTTTTTTTTTAACAACCCCCAAACCTCAAATAATTCCAAAAAACACCCCAGGCAGTGATTATTTTTTTTTTAACAACCCCCAAATATCCAATAATCTCAATAAAACACCCCAGGGAGTGATTATTTTTTTTTAACAACCCCCAAACCTCAAATAATTCCAAAAAACACCCCAGGCACTGACATTTTATTTTCTTTTTTTTAGCAACCCCCAAAGCCGTGGAGAAGGTTGGGGTCTGGGTCACCTAAAAACACACAAAAAACCCCAAAATCGGTCAAAAGCAGCTCTAAAAAATTGTTTTTTTTTTTTCTCTCTGAGTTTCGGGGCGGTTGGTCGAGCTCCGCGGGGAAAAAACATCTCCAAGGGGTTCCCTCCACCTGCTCGTGGTCAACCTCCCCTTTTTCAGGAAAAGATCCCAAAAAAAATTCCCTCAAAAAATATAAATATGGATGGGAAGGGCCCCAGGAGTGACTCTTTTTCCTCAGAACCCCCAAATCCCAAATAATCCCAAAAAACACCCCAGGGAGTGATTATTTTTTTTTAACAACCCCCAAATCTCCAATAATCCCAAAAAACACCCCAGGCAGTGATTATTTTTTTTTTAACAACCCCCAAATATCCAATAATCCCAAAAAACACCCCAGGCAGTGATTATTTTTTTTTTAACAACCCCAAATATCCAATAATCTCAATAAAACACCCCAGGGAGTGATTATTTTTTTTTAACAACCCCCAAACTTCAGATAATTCCCCATAAAAACCCAAATAATTCCCCTTAAAAACTCAGATAATTCCCCTTAAAATGTCAAATAATGCCCCTTAAAAAAACTCAAATAATTCCCCTTAAAATAACCCAAATTCCCCTTAAAAAACCTCAAATAATTCCCCTTAAAATAACCCAAATTCCCCTTAAGAAACTCAAATAATTCCTCTTAAAAAACCAAATAATTCTCCACAAAAACTCAAATAATTCCTCTTAAAAAAATCAAATAATTCCCTTAAAAAATCCAAATAATCCCCTTAAAAAATCAAATAATTCCCCTTAAAAAATCCAAATAATTCTCCACAAAAACTCAAAGAATTCCTCCTAAAAAAATCAAATAATCCCCCTTAAAAAACCTCAAAAAATTCCCCTTAAAAACTCAAAGAATTCCTCCTAAAAAAACCAAATAATCCCCCTTAAAAAACCTCAAAAAATTCCCCTTAAAAAATCCAAATAATCCCCTTAAAAAAATCAAATAATCCCCCTTAAAAAACCCAAATAATCCCCTTAAAAAACTCAAATAATTCCCCTTAAAAAAACCAAATAATTCTCCACAAAAACTCGAAGAATTCCTCCTAAAAAAATCAAATAATCCCCCTTAAAAAACTCAAATAATTCCCCTTAAAAACTCAAATAATCCCCCTTAAGAAACTCAAATAATCCCCCTTAAAAAACTCAAATAATTCTCCACAAAAACTCAAAGAATTCCTCCTAAAAAAACAAATAATCCCCCTTAAAAAAACTCAAATAATTCCCCTTAAAAACTCAAAGAATTCCTCCTAAAAAATCAAATAATCCCCCTTAAAAAACTCAAATAATTCCCCTTAAAAACTCAAAGAATTCCTCTTAAAAAACTCAAATAATTCCCCTTAAAAAAATCAAATAATTCCCCTTAAAAAAAAACCAAATAATTCCCCTTAAAAAAATCAAATAATTCCCCTTAAAAAACTCAAATAATTCCTCCTAAAAAAATCAAATAACTCCCCTTAAAAATCTCAAATAATTCCCCTTAAAAACTCAAAGAATTCCTCTTAAAAAAATCAAATAATCCCCCTTAAAAAACTCAAATAATTCCCCTTAAAAACTCAAAGAATTCCTCTTAAAAAAATCAAATAATTCCCTTAAAAAATCCAAATAATCCCCTTAAAAAAATCACATAATTCCCCTTAAAAAAAACCAAATAATTCTCCACAAAAACTCAAAGAATTCCTCCTAAAAAAATCAAATAACTCCCCTTAAAAATCTCAAATAATTCCCCTTAAAAACTCAAAGAATTCCTCTTAAAAAAATCAAATAATCCCCCTTAAAAAAATCAAATAATCCCCTTAAAAAAACCAAATAATCCCCTTAAAAAAACCAAATAATCCCCTTAAAAACCCCAAATAATTCCCACCTGAGCTCCGGAAGCCGTGGGAGCTGTACCTGCGGCGAGGGAACAAAAAAAAAAAAAAAGCGGGAAAAATGGGATTTTCACGGATTTTCCTCAACCCTGGCAATTTTTGGGGTGGGGGAGGGGTTAGAGCTTGACCTGTCCAGCAGGAACTGGGCCAACTGGGAATGGAGGGAGAAACCCAACTGGTCCTTGAGGCGGCACCAACGCTCCAGGTGGCCCCCGATCCGGATCCGGCACCGGCTGCGCCGGGCGTCCAATTCCCGACGTTTCTGACGGCGAAGATCCGGGGGGGGTCTGGAGGCCATGGGGGGGGGGGGGTCTGGGGGGGGTCAGGGGGCTGGGGAGGGGGGGACAGGAAATGTGGGGAGAGATTTAGGGGCAGTTTGGGGTCTGGGGGGGGCATTGGGGTGGTCAAAGGGGAGATGGGGGGGGATTTAGGGGTGGTTTGGGGGGGGTCTTGGCGTTATGGGGTGGGGGTTGGGGGTTATGGGGGTCCCCGGGGGGGCATGAGGTGTGGGGACAATTGGGGGGGGATTTAGGGGCAGTTTGGGGGGGTCTGGGGGGGGAGATTCTGGGGGGTCAGGGGGCTGGGGGGGGGACAGGAAATGTGGGGAGAGATTTAGGGGCAGTTTGGGTCTGGGGGGGGCATTGGGGTGGTCAAAGGGGAGATGGGGGGGGATTTAGGGGTGGTTTGGGGGGGGGTTTGGGGGTTATGGGGAAGGGTTGGGGGTTATGGGGGACATGGGGGGGGGGTCTGGGGGTTATGGGGGTCCCCAGGGGGGGGCATGAGGTGTGGGGACAATTGGGGGGGGATTTAAGGGCAGTTTGGGGTCTGGGGGGGTCTTGGGGTGGTCAAAGGGGAGATGAGGGGGGATTTAGGGGTGGTTTGGGGGGGTCTGGGGGGGGAGATTCTGGGGGGGCAGGGGGCTGGGGGGGGGGGACAGGAAATGTGGGGAGAGATTTAGGGGCAGTTTGGGGTCTGGGGGGGTCTTGGGGTGGTCAAGGGGGAGATGAGGGGGGATTTAGGGGTGGTTGGGGGGGGGGGGTTGGGAGGTTATGGGGGTCCCCAGGGGGGGCATGAGGTGTGGGGACAATTGGGGGGGGGATTTAGGGGCAGTTTGGGTCCAAGGGGGGGTCAAGGGGGAGATTGGGAGAGATTTGGGGCAGTTTGGGGTCTGGGGGGGGCATTGGGGTGGTCAAGGGGGAGATGGGGGGAGATTTAGGGGTGGTTTGGGGGGGGGGTTGGGGGTTATGGGGGACATGGGGGGGGGTTGGGGGTTATGGGGGTCCCCAGGGGGGGGCATGAGGTGTGGGGACAATTGGGGGGGATTTAGGGGCAGTTTGGGGTCTGGGGGGGGGGTCTTGGGGTGGTCAAGGGGGAGATGAGGGGAGATTTAGGGGCGGTTTGGGGGGGGGTCTTGGGGTTATGGGGGGGGGGGGGGTTGGGGGTTATGGGGGTCCCCAGGGGGGGCATGAAGTGTGGGGACAGTCAGGGGGGATTCAGGGGCAATTTGGGTCCATGGGGGGGGGATTTAGGGGTGGCCATGATCTCTGGGGGGGGTCAGGGAAGGGACAGCTCCCACTCTGTGCCCCCCCCCCATCAAACCCCCCCTCATTTCAGCCCAATCCCCCTTTTCCCCCCCCCCTTTCAGCTCCGTTCCCGCCACCGGGGGCCTTCAAAGGGGCCCTGAGGGAGCCGGAAGGCGAAAGGAAAAACCGCGGCGAGAAGCGGAGGCCTCGGTTCGCTTCCCCGCCTCATCCCCTCCCTCCCGAAACCCCCCGACCCCAAAAACCTCGTCCGCCGGGGGTTCAGCTACGCGTCCCCCGCTGCGTCCCCCACCCCGGGCCGTGTCCCCTTTAAGAGGGGCGGGAAATCGCCGCCCCCCCCCCCTTCCCGTCCCTTGGCTCAGAGGACACAAAATGGCGGAAGGGACCTCCCTCCCTCACAGCTCTCCCGCTCAAACTGCGCATGCGCCCACCGCCCGCCCGCCAGGGGGCGCTGCGCCGCGGAGGCCAAGAGGCGCCTCGTCTGCCCCGCGCAGGGGGTGATGGGAGTTGTAGTCCTCTTCATCTGCGGCCTAGGAAGGCTCTAAAACCGCCGCTTTCCCCTCAAAACGCATTAAAAAAACCCAAAACCCCAAAACCAAACCGTTTTTTCTCCTCAAAAACACAGCGGAGGAAGGGGAAACGTAGCGGATTAATTCATTTCTGTAGAGTTTCTGCCCCCTTTCCATACCGATTCATCATACATTGCACAATGTCCCGGCAACTCCTCTTAATTGGGAGCTGTTTAATTAGCTCAATTAAGCCAAATTTTTTACCAGGTTTATTGCCTTTCATCATCTTGCAGCCCCTCCCAATTAGCCACCGTCTCATTAAAGCAAATAAGCTCAATTTTATTATTACCACTTGTGGTGAGATAGGGCCTGGCGAACGGAAGAACTCAGGGAACTCAGGGCCCCTCTCCCTATAACCAACACCATGCAACCAGTGACACGACGGAAGTGACGTGCTGAAGCCCCAGGTACCTCCATATAAACCCGTGTCACGCTTCAACAAACTCTCTTTTTGCTGCTCATCCCACCTCGGCGTCTGTTGCTTAGCAACCGCGTGCCACTCCGGAACCGGGTCGGGCCTTTCAACGAAAGGCAACAAGTGGTGCCGAAACCCGGCCTTAAACTTCAGTAATCGTTGGAGTGGCAGCGCCAGCACTTTAGTGAGGGTTGTGCGATACTTTTCCCAATCAGGGGGTCAAAGGAATCTTGTTCCAGGCCCGGAGATTGACGGGAAACGCTCATTGGAGGATTTGTTCCTGGTCGAGGTCGGCCGTAGACGGTCCTGTACCTAGCGACTGATGGAAGTTTTTGGGTCCCAGCCCGGAGTCGATGGAGGTTGCTTTCCCGACTCGAGCTCAGAGGACGTGTTCCAGACCGGACCGACAAGGGAGGATGGAAGCCCTTATTAAGGTCGTACCACAACTGCATAAGCAGTGGGGTATTCATAGAATCATAGAATCATAGAATTAGCTGGGTTGGAAGGGACCTCAGAGATCATCAAGTCCAACCCTTGACCCACCGGTGCGGTTGCTAGACCATGGCACTGAGTGCCACATCCAGTCTCTTTTTAAATGTCTCCAGGGAA